>NC_046625.1:21397018-21697018 GCF_900324465.2 Anabas testudineus | reverse complement strand
TCTTCTCACCTCAGGTTGGTAAGACTTGGGTGGTACCTCAAAGCTTCTGCAAATGCTTCTGCTCCTTCATCACCAATGTTGTTCCCCCACATTCTGACCACACAAACATCAAAACCTTTATGTGAGTGGCACCAAATGTCCAAACTCTGGAGTTTCCACTAAGAAAAAAATAACTGGGCATGTTCTAATGCTTTTGTTTTACATTCTCTCACACACCTGTCAAGAAATTGATTGAACCACTCACATACACAAAATCTTCCTTTAGCTTTTGATTCAGACTTGTGACCCGTGAAACCTGTATCTTTCCATATGTATATACGTACAGTGGCAACAGAAAGTATGTGAACCTTTTGGAATTTAATATTTTTCTGCATTAATTTGTCATAAAATGTGATCTGATCTTCATCTAAGTCAAGAGTATAAACAAATATATTGTGCCTAAAATAACACAAACAACAATAACACAAAACAATTTCTGTACCTTCATGTCTTGTTGAGAACAACCATAAAAACTTCATAGTGCTAGGGGGAAAATGTATGAACCCTTGGAATTAATAACTGGTTGACACCCCCTGGCATCAATCTCAACCAGGCACTTCCTGTATCTGTGGCTCAGACCTGCACATTGTTCAGGAGGATTTTTAGTCCGTTATTCCTGCAGTTGTTTTAGTTCTGTCATATTCTTTGGTCCTAAAGTGTCTTCATTTGTAGATTTTTTGCCTAACTTTAGATTAGTACATTTCTAAAGTCTTTGACTCACTTTGTAACCCTTTCCAGGGTTACAAAGTGGATCCTCTGAAAGCTTCTTTTGGCCAGGCGTGGATCACATAAGCGCATTCTTCTTGTGTGGAGCATACTCCACACCTCCAAAATAATTTTCTTAACTTATGCTAACAACTTACTCCAATTAGCTAGTTCATTATTAAAATGGTTCACATACTCGCACTGTGGGGTTTTGTGTGGTTGTAAAGACATGAAAGATCAGAAATGTTATGTGTTATTACATAAGGTGCATCATATTTGTTAATACTCTTGACTTAGATGAAGATCAGATCACATTTTATGACAAACTAATGCAGAAAACCATGACATTTTAAATGTTCACATATATAATATAATTTATATAATCTATTGTTTCACAGCAGTGTCTTACCCCACATCAAATATTGACGTGCTCTTCCGAATTGCATTAGCCAGAAACTTCCCACCAAGACTAGTCAGCTTGTTTTTGCCAATCCTAAAACAAGACAATAACAATTTCAAAGTAAAACATAAACATAACATAGCAAACATAACATAATATCTGTAATATTGAGAATCATTATTTCTTCTAGGTACAAGTTAGACACATACTTGACAACTCGCAGCTTTGGGCATTCCTCAATAATCTGAGCAACTAGCTTGGCTCCAACATCTGTGATGTGATTGTTGTAAAGCCTGAGGATGCAAATACAAATTCACATTAAAGTGTCACTCTCAGAAATACATATAGCAAACAGCCTTGACCTTAACAGCAAAGTGGTGTTTTACTGTTTTGGCTGATCAAAGTGAAAATCTTTGCTGAAGCAAAAACCCTACAAAAATGTAGCTTTGAACACAACATGCTACTTTATTTTATCATTTTTCACTTTAACCTAATTAGTGTATAAAATATTAGTTTTTTTTTTATCTCTTATTGTAAACACCAGTTTATAGGGAATGTCACGTTTTGCATCATGTTCTTCAAAATCAAATTATTTATCCACTCTAGGAAGGCAGATATCCCGAACAAAACATAACCAAGAACTGAATACAAATGGTGATCTGTTTTGGGAACAGCAATGGTATAAAGGTATATAAGTACATATCTGAGCTCTTTTCCAATTAAAAAGAAAAAGACATTCGCTGCTGAACCAGGTAATTTTTACCAGTCAACTTAATGTAATAATCAATAAATAATTCAATATTGATGAACCAGTTTTGTCTCTGCAAAGAGGTTAGTTCATTGAGTCACAAATGACCTCAGCTTACACTGGAAATTCTCAATCTGTAGATGTTTGGTAGGTCAGGTGCCACAAGATCTTACTTGGGATAAACATTTTTTTTCTTGCTTCTGGTTTTGTTTCATTTTGAGTTCACTATAAGAACTTTGATGATGGAATTGTAGGATTTACCGCTTTTGTCACTTGACCCGACCTATTGACTAATACCAGTGTTTGTCTGGTACATGTTTGACATTAATGTCGTATAAGAGGTGTGGTGAGTTTTTTCCAATGTCCAAATGAACCTTTAATCCAACAACAGGTTTTTTCTTTTCCTTCCCATGTTGATCCCTGTCCAACATAACATTAACATCACCAGGTAGTTGTGGCTGAGCCCTGTTATTTAGATAAATGTACAGTAGCTCTACTTTGCACAGTATTAACACTGTTAATGTCATTGACACACTATTTAGTTTTCAGTATACTGTTTATTGTGTTAACTTACCCCAAAACCTCCACAACTTTGTGTTTACACAGCTCCTCTGCAAGAACCTCAATGCTGCTGTCTGACAGGTGATTGACACACAATCTAAAGACAAACAAGCAGATTTATAGACATTTTATAATCTGAAGATCACTCAGTGGAGACCGACATATTTATACTTCTTACCTCACTACTGTCATCTTACAAAAGGAAGGCTTTAGCTGTTTCACCCCATAGTCACTGATGTTGTTGTTATCCATGTCAACCCCCAGGAGTTTCTGACGGTGCTGCAGTACAAAGTTTAGGGCGGTGCAATCTCCAGAGTATACATTGCAGTAGCCAAGCTTGATAAAGCCGGCTGTGATACCCTTTGCTGTCATCTCTGCAATGTCTTTGCTGCCTGTCTCAAAGATGCACCTTAGCATCCACAGGAAGTTTGGCAAAACATGAACTTTCTTGCCTTCATCACCATTGTAGTGTGGCAAACCGCGAAGGTGGTACTTGACACTAGTGGACAGATAAGATTTTAACAGGGCATGTTTTTTCTTCACTAACTTAGGAGATACCAGGGTTTCCAGGAGGCCACTGTTAGTCTTAGAAAGCAGTCCACACAAGAAGAGGTTAGTAAACTGAAAGTGCTCAGTAGTTGCAAATGGTTTGTTTTCACTGGGTTTTGAAGAATCACAGCATTTAAAAGGCAGACAAGACGGTTCCTTTTTCCTGCTGCATTCTGTGAAGAACTTGAGAATGGAGCTTGCAGCAGCCTGCTCATCCAATACAAGAGCAAATGCTGCCAAGAAACACTGGAGGGTGATGTGGAAGAACTCAAAGTTAGTAGGGTTGCCTTTGTCATCATTTTCACTCGCAGATCTAAGAAATCCCAGAGGCAGGTCCTCCTCTGTAAGGCCACATGTAGCAATCTCCTCTTGATTGTATATGAAGCTACCTCTCTCCATACCCTGAAGTGCCAGCTTGGCAAATGCAGCAAGGGGCCTAAGCCCAGCTTTGAATGTCTCTGAGGCACAACGGCTGTTTTTCTTCAGTAGAGATGCAGCGGGTGAGAATAAGCGGCTGAGGAACACCTCAGACAGCAGGAGGAAGATGTCAGTGAGTGTTATGCAGGTGTCAGGCAGAAGGAAACTGTCATGCATGGAGTGCAAGTGCCTAAAGCTCCTGAATACAATCCAGCAAAACAATGGGGTAGAGCACAAGCCACAAAGGTGGGGGCTGGCATCCAGCTGGACTGACACCAGCTTTCTGTGCTCCTGCTCCTTAAAGTGCAGATTGATATAAGTGTTGAGGTGATCTGGGGAGAAACCCCGCAGGGCCACCTTTTTTTTGATTACCCTACTCTGCATTTCTATCCCTGTCCGAGCGGTCAGCACTTTCTGGGAGCCTTTGAGTAGTTTTCCACAGAGCAAGCTGATGAGCAGCTGGAGGGGTTGTGCTTTGTCTTCTGGTGACACCACTTCAGGAACATTCATGAGACTGAGATCCTCCTGAATCTCATCATAGCCATCAAATGTAAAAATAACCTTCTCAGGGAAGCGCAGGATGTAATCAAAAACCTCATTATCTGGATCATGGTCTGGGTAACAGTTGTATTTGAACAGTAGTTCTTTGAGCGAGATCTTTTCAGCATCCTTGCTGAACATGCTGAACATCCTGCAGCGGAAAGTAAAAAAGAAGATGGCATCTGTCTGCAACTCCTTCTTGGACCAAAGGTTCTGGATCTTTTGCAGGAGAATGGACTTTCCCACGCCAGCATCCCCCATCACATAGATAATTTCACCTTTAGGATTAAAGACAGCACGGTCCCCTAGGAGCTGTTCCAGACTCTCCATGAAGCCCAGACTTTCATTGGCGTCATTTAACAGTTCCATCAGCGTGTCAGTATAGAGGTCCTCCAGACGGGTCTCCTCTTGCTGACCATAAGACATGATGAAGCAGGTGTCCCGTCCCATCTCATGCCTCATCTTTTCACAATACCTGCTTACTGAGGAAATTAATTCAAATTAGTGCAACAAAGTTTCACCTACATTTCTTTCATCAATCATCAGAGAGAGGTGCCACACATCTGTGATACTATGACAATCTATCAGTGCCCACAGCATGGGTGACCAATATGTACCATATGTGTGAGGTCCACTTTACTACATCTTGAAGCTATTGTTACTGGTTACTAATGAATAATACAGTATGTATCCAGTGTTTAATAATAATAAAACATACTGTTGGGAACATCTTAGAGCAGTATTACCAGCCAATACTTACTTGGATCTGTGTTAACCACTTTCATCACAGTGATGTCGTTGCTTGGGTTGTAGTTGATCTCTTTCAACCATGGCTGGAGGTCTATGTATGCATCACATATTTTATATATAATGAAAATTAAGTATTCACAGGCCTCTTCCCCCTTGCACTGAACTAGCTCCAATATTTTGCGCACCTAGAAAATAATCACAGAGAGAAATATACATATGTATTTATGTGATATATAATTATACAGGCAAAATTAAATGGGCTGAAAACTTCCAGGTTCCCCACCTGATCTGTCTTGGTGACAGTCCGCTGTACGATCTCAACATCTTCCTCGCAGAAGAAACCAGAAGCCAGCAGGTTGTCCAGGATGCACTGAATGCTCCTCAACCTGGTCACCAGCAGCTCTCTGTAGTAGGTGAGATTGTTAAGGCACGACGCCTTGGCTTCTTCTCCCTGCCCCATATTGACTGCTCAACAGTCACCTCTGTGTGACAACAGATATGACGAGACAGGTCAGGACACTGCACTGTGAGTCATTCAAACCAAACCAAACTAAAATCCCATTTCTTAATAAGAATCGTCACCAGTGTGAAGAATAAAAACAGCTGACAAAGGGATATAAAGTAACTAAGTAGATTTACTTTAGTAAAGATCCACTTTAACTGAGCATTTCAAGTAACTGCTTCATCATGTTTCGACTTCACTACTTTGTAAAGGCAAATATTGTACATTTATTTGATTACCACTTTTTTTCTAAATAAAAAAAAAAATAAAAAAATAATAATAATACATAGCAGTTATAAGGGATAATTGATCCAATTTGTCACTACCTAATCGGCAGCATGCAAACTAGTTGATTATAATAATCCGATAACATGATATCCATAGATGGGAAATATGCCATTCTGAGTTATACAAGTTTGAAGTGGAAAAAATACACAGAAACATATCAAAATTAAAATAAAAAACAAGGTCTGTCTGTCTAAAAGCTGCTTACTTACATCGTTATCGCTTTAACAAGTCAGTGCTACAGTATATTAAGCTAGTTAGCCACTATTTCCACTTCTTCTCTTGTACCACTGCTGCTTTATAAATGACTTTACGGCTCAGTAAAACACAGGATACTATTCTCCTCACCCCTGTTAGTTACTCCCTGAGCTAATGAACTGAAGTTGAGGCTCCTTCTCCTACATTTCAGCCCTGTTTGCTGAAGATACACCGACAGTGACAGTTCACTGCGGGTTCACGGGCGTAGCCGCAGCCGCTACCAGCTGCAGCCAGGTGACAGTACGTGAACCTACCATAGTGCTGAGCAGGACCCGCCGAGCTGCCAACAAAACACCAAGCTTTAAAGAGAACCGACCACGGTTAAATGTCACAGCTGTCCATTCGGTGGCTTTCTGTAAACTACAGCTCCCGTGTGTTATTCTGTTGTAGGAAGTGAAAGTATTTAGTGTTACTGCGTCACGTTATGGCCATCATGTCACAACACGCACATGCTGCGTTCAAGCTCCCATCGAAGGTCGGAAAGTAAAATCACGGCGACTGTCGCTGAGGACTACAGAGCCCAGGAGGCAACTGGTGGGAGAACCAAACTGTGTTCACGTGCTTTCGATTTATTCCTTTTAATTAATTAATATATATATATAAACATGTGTTTTTATTTTATTTATTTATTTTCCATCTCGAGGTCTATCAAATTTATTGAGGGCGTAAGAGGCACAATTGTGTGGTTTTAGTTTAGCGAAGGTGTAAGAGATCTTACCCAAAATTTAAAATAAAAAAAAACACCTTAATATATGTAGAGTTTAGTATTATTCGCGTTGTTGTTAATTTCCACGTCTCACACAATTTATTATTGCTATTAAACCATCGTGCGGCAGCAGAAAGAGAATTACTGTTTATATAACATATGAACGGGCTCTTTTACGCACATGGCTCTTTTACGCACATGGCACAGCGGCCACAACCAATGTCGCAATTAAACATAATAAGGTAACGATATAATTATAGTGTAGTAATGTCATAGTTTGACATTGACTCCAGGTCTTTTACAGGTTAATTAGACTAAATCTTTGATAAAAAGTAAACATGCGTTAACAAAGTGGACGGTTGCTAAGTTTTCTCTCCATGTGCATTATTTCTAGCTGCTCTTCATTTTAAAACAAAGCAACAGTACCATCATTTCACTGCTGTCAACTAGGACAGTCCCCTGAAGAAACGCGTATCAGTGCGTTTACATGAACTCCAGTAACCTCTGAAAACGCATTGCTTAATTGTCATGAAACGGGAAACCTGGTTACTGTAATAGAGGTTTAACGAAGCCTAATTCCGCAGTATTTGAACTCTGCCATGTAAACGTGTAACCAGGTGTGTAGTCGGCTTTTTACAACAGACACGTGAAGGAAAAAGACTGCAGACACTCACCACTCTGCTACTATCAGCTGAGAGGTGCAGCTGGATGGAAGGAGAGATCATTACATGGAGCGATGGGACCTTCTGTTTTATATCTAGTCTGTCGGAAGTCCGTCAGACTAAGACTGAAACCAACAGTTCCCAGTAGACGTCTAAATACTTAGTTTTCACTGTGCATTTCTTTAATTCAGCCAGATTGAGCAGTAACTAGGAACGCTGTCAGTCACCAAAGACAAAGAAAGAAGCTGAGAAACGTCTCTTCTGTCTCCATAATGTTATTTGTGGACCAGGCTTCCGAAATCACCCCAGGGTAGAGGAGAAATCCGATTACTCTTCTGCTGCATGCATACTCGGATTTCCTGTAACCAGGTTATTTGAGTGCAGGTAAATGCACTGAGAGGAGGACCTCTCATGTGAATGTTATGCTGAGGCCTGGCATGACTCTCTTATCCACAGGGAGGCTTTTAAGTGCCACTAGAAATGTGTAGAGCACATCTATTATTGATTTTTTTTTTATCTGTCATGAGTACAATAGTGATCAGGTATGCCTGTATAATTTGAAATTTGAAAATACCTTCCAGAACTACACTAAGATGCTCTCAGAAAACAATGGCCTGCGAAAACCTTCTGTTTCAAGTGAAATCATTTTTACAAACTCACATTTGCAGTACTGTAGGTCTCACATTAGATTAAACATTGTATCACACACATACTGTACAAGTGAAATTTATCTGTCCTCAAATTATTTCAGCTTACTCTATATCTTAAACTAACAATACTGGCATTTACAGTACAACATGTATATGTTTTGTCATTATTCAAACCACTATTTTTTGTAGCTTATGGTCAGAATTGAATTCCCAATAGTTTTACAATATTTGCAAAATGACCCAGTGGTTTGATGAATAAAAACAAAATTGCCACTAATCTCATTAGTACTGTGAGTGATCTGAACCTCATTATCAGTATTATTATTAAGCCTATATCCTCGATCTTTGCTGAGAACAAAAGCAGCATCAACATTAAGAATAACTACTAACATAAGATCAACATCATCACATTCAAACATAACAACTCCCACACACTGTTCTACAAACAGCAGCCACATATTCTGCCAGGAGGAGGCGTCTGCTTTACAAGAATAAGATCTTGCACCGACCCTAGAGGAAGCCCTTCTTCCACAAGCAAAGAGCAAAGCTTTCCTCATCAATTTGTCCTCCCCTCACATGTAACCGGCTTAGTGAAAGTTTCATTTGAAAAAAAAAAAAAAGGGCTTATAAACATCACCTGCATCCTGAACAATTCATTTGACAAAATTAAGACATAATGAAATTCTACATATGTATCAGTACCCATAGTTTGATACTTTGTTTTACTGGAAAAAATCCTCCATTTGGGAGGATGCAATGAATTAATTTCCATCCTCATTTTGGGGCTTAAAGTATTTGAATAAACTAATAAATTGCCAGGTATAAAAATGGTTGCAAATCCTTAGCAGTCAGACACTGTCTGAAGTCTGGTACACACAGATATCACAAGAAGTTCAGTTTCTACCCTGGTAGGGCTCTTTCAGGTCTTTACTGCAGCTGTCTTCCTTCCTTAGGATTGTTTTAGGGGACATTTTAGCATTGGTTTTGCATTAAGGAAGTGAAATACAGTACATGCTCATGATATATGTGCTCAGATATAGATTAGGTGTTGTCACTTGGCATGTCATGGATCAGACCCAGCTGTGTGAGGCAACAATGCCAACCACTGCACCAGCATTGTCCCCTGAATACACTAACTGATATATATAAGTCACAGTTTTAAAAAATGTTTTAATTGATAAAGCTGAGTTTGAGGCCCTAATCTTCTCCTCCTCCTCCTCCTTCTCAGGCAAGTCATAGTCTAGCTCTCACTGCAAGGGCTCTATCACCTTCTCCAACTACTTGGAACAGGAAGGACATGATGCTTAAAAAACATTAAGAAAGGCATTTTATTTAAGGAAAGCTGGCGTATGAAAAAATCAGCTAAATAAAATAACACTATTTGGGCTAATTCTCAGTAAAACCTTTTGAACAATGGCTAAACAGATCATTGTGGTCACACGACTGTCTGTTCATTCTCAGCTCATCTTATCGAGCGCTGACAGCACAGAGGTGAACCTCATCACAGTCTCCTAACATTTCTTTTTGAGGTGAAAGACCTTCCTTTGCTTCAACAGATACTTGATGAATTATCAAGCCCTGCAACTCCTTTTATCTAAAGACAGTCTCTCTCCTGTTTTCCTTCCACGAGGATGGATTTAACAGAACTTTTGTCTACTCCTATCACATAAAGACTTTGTAGCTTGCACAGCCGGCACAGTTTCTTATTTTTTAGTAAGCTATCATAAATGTTGGACGGTAATGTGGTAATTATGGGTGCGGTGGATCTGCTTGGCTCGCTAATTGCACTGTACTGGGACAAAATTACATGATGGCTTGACCCAAGAGATTGCGATGACACAGGATTCCGAAAGGAGAAACTAATGAAGCTGTAAAGCTGCAAGTCACACATTGCTGAAGGCATATGCCACAGCAGAAAGAGTCTGGATTACAGGAGAGGTTGTCCCTGTCCCACAACTGCCTAGGCGCTGCAGCCACGAAAAACAAAGAGAAAACACTCATCTGTGTGAGTTTGTTTCATGTATATACTGTAGTAGATTACTTCAGTGCTGAGAATGGAGCAAATGCTTGGCAGACACCCATCTATAAGCTTTAATCTAAAAGACATCAAATTAAAACAACTCATTTTTGATGTTCTGAAGACGTCTGAAAATAAATGAATTAAGTTGAATTAATTAAAAATTAACATTACGTCCATATTTACATGATGTGAATGAGAAAACCTTTGTTGAGTCTGCTAAATTCCTGTATAAGGAGTTACAGCATCTGCTGTAGGTAGATTACAATTTACCCAGTTAAATATAAAATGATTTCTTATATTGACACAGCCATGGCCGCTGCTGACTTAACACTTCCCTGCAGTTTTCTAATTAAATATGACAGCGACATGCTGTGAGTGTAAGTGACAGTGAAATCTCATCAAACTTTTATTCATTTTATTTATTACTCATCAGCACGACAGCCACACTAGCTCCTGTCGCTTCTGATCACATCCTCACCCACACTGTTTCCCCCTGTCTTACCGGATGTCAGTGGGAAGGCAAATGTTGGTGTGACTGCGGCTTTTCACTTTTCCCTCATTACAGAATCATCAGTGGTCGGCTCGCTCCTTAGTCATTGGCTGCTTTGGTTGTCTGTCAGAGGCGGTCTTTCGTGGGATTGGGCGTCTCCGGACGCCGTGCACCTCATGGCTGTACCTGTCCCGCTGTGACAGGCTGATATCTCTTCCGGCTCCACTCACCGTTCCCGCCCCTTCTCCCAGCTTCACCAGAGGAAGGAGGAACTGCCGGAGCTCAATGTGTCACTTCCAGCACTTCCAGCACGCAGCAGAGCCGTGCTGCAATGTGACTCCCTGGGATTGTATTACTGGTTTTGTGGTCGGTGGGAAGTAAGGCCCAGAAGTTTGGAATTGCAGTAGGTGTTTTAGGGGATGCGGGGCGTGTAGGGAAGGTGGTGCAAGTAGTTTCGGAAGTGGAGCGTGGCAGAGAAAAGGAAGAAGGGGGGCTTTTCTTTACCGTGTGATACCAGAGAGCTCGTTTCGCTTGCTTGCCACGACGGGACCGACGTGGAATATGGCGGAGCATCACCCGGCTTCCGACAACAAACACAAATCCCCGGTGAACTCCGGAGCTCCGTACTCTGGAAACGGCCGCAGCAGCACGGCGGTCACGGAAAGAAGCGGCAGCACCGGAGCGGGAGGCGGAGGTCTGTCCGGCGGCCTGTCGCAGCCGGCCGGGTGGCAGTCCCTGCTGTCTTTCACCATCCTGTTCCTGGCGTGGCTGGCCGGTTTCAGCTCCAGGCTGTTCGCTGTCATTCGCTTCGAGAGCATCATTCACGAGTTTGACCCCTGGTGAGTCTGTTTCCCCCAAACACACAGTGACTCTGACCCGTTCGTCAGGGCAGGCTGCTACCAGTGGCTAGCGAGCCCCGGCTGCACGGTGAGGAAGTTCCCTTTCAAACATGTTCGGTGAACGCTACGCACATTATAGTCTCGCACCTCAATTCAGAAAATTGCTGCTTACTTTTTGGTTTAGGAAGCAGTGACTTCCAGACCTGCCGCTATCGACTAGCTTACTGGCTACAAATTGAACCAGTTGTTAGAGAAAAATGACCCTTTAGCCTACAGACAGTTATCCTGGACGAAGCTCCTCCGTCACTTCTCGTGTCTTCCATCACAGTAGAGCCAATAAAATCAGTTATTACCGCTTTATTTAGATTATTTAGATTTCACAGTGCAGTTTGAACATGAAGAGGTGAGGTCCGTCTCTAACGTGAAGTGCAGCTTTATAACAGTCTGGAGGTCGGCGGCGACATGTTGACATGAAACGAGGTGAACCCGGAAAGATGCAGCAGGCCCTCACACAGAAATGTCTTCTTCATTCACCGGCCGATCACATGTGCTCTGATTAATGGCTCCTTATAGTCTGTGTGCCGGTCCTGTACCGTGCACCTGTTTCAGCACCAGCACGTCCTAGATGTCTGTAACTAAATACTTTAGTATGCTGCTTAAACAGCGATCTTGCAGAGTTGATGAAACTGTCTTTTGTCGTTAGATTGAAATGTGCTCATTACTCTACATGACTTAAGTTTTCAGATCTGCATGGATTTTGAAAGTTGAGTAGTTGTGCATGATATCTACATATAGTAAAGTGTCAATGGGGTCTCTTCAATCTGTATTAGTACATCCAGGCAGCAGGCAGGGGCCTGTGGTTCAGTTGGTAGAGCAGTTGTCAGTGGTTGTCTTCCGGTTTGCTTCTGGCAACTCACTAGCTAAACCACATAGTAGTACCATCATAGACAGTGTGCAGCCGTGGGGTCAATAAGGTATGTGAAAAATAAAAATAAATAGACATTTCCCAGTTGGAGAGTGAGTTTAGCAGACTTTGATCATAGTCAGGTGTATGGAGGCCTGCCCTAACTTGTACGGATTCACATCCGTTCCAATGCATATGATTTTCAAACTGACCTGAAGCACCTCAGATTAAACAGGCCTACGCTCTGCTCTTTCTCTTTGTTTGCAGTGTCCATCATATTGCTTGTGTTTTATTTCAAAACCTCTACCAGCATGCTATCTGCCTATAGCTATCTGCTATCATCATTTAATGATCACTGTGAGACCACCACTGTGGATTAAACAGTGTCTGACTGCTGAATAAAAGAGAAGTCTTGAAAGCTTCGGCTAGGCGAGAATGGTGAATAGTGCATTGTTCTGTCATTCTCTTTTTTCTATTGGCTGACAGCACCGTACTAGATTTCTGGATGGGTGAGATTGTAACTGTAGACTTTTATACTAAACTATTTATATAGTTAATCTATTGATATTTGTCAGTTCTCATAAACCCATTCCAATATTGTACTGTAGCAATATTGCCACGCTTCATGTGTCAAGGGTGAAGTGCGTGCATGCGCGTGTGCGTGCGTGTCTGTGTGTAGGGTGAGTAACACATTGCTGCCTCGTAAATGTTTAACTGGCTTGTTTGAATTTCTGTTAGTCATTTTAAGATTATTGATGGAGTCTTGTGGAAGAAACGTCACTGTTCAGTATTCTCTCATGTATCGCGACCTGACTGTAAGTTTGCTGTCGTTGTGTATCATTTCCCTTTTACAGATGTTTGCATTACCAGTCCGCTACACTTTCTATACCTTTCTCCTTCTCATTCACTCTCTGATGTGTTCTTTTGATGTGGCTAGTTGATAGTCCTTTTCCTATATAGGTGTGAGATTGTGCTATTGGATATGAAATTGAAAGCAGGTCTGGACCGGCATTTAGCAGCTGGCGCATGCAAGGTTAGTTATGCTTTGAGTGTTAAGCGTTAGAGTGTATACTGTGTTAATCATGCACGGAACAGCATTAAAAAGAAGCAAAACAGATTAATTAGCACTGTCAGATGCTTGCTGGTGAACTGGTCCTCCCCCAGGCAAGGTCTGGCAAGGAGACTGCATCTGATCCACCTGTCATCTTTCTCTCAAAGCCCTAGCTCTGCAAATGATGGCTCAGAGGAAATTTCCTTAGAATTCATGTTAAGTAAAATGTTTCACCTACTGTTATTGCCTTTAAATATAAAAATACATGACATGCACAGAATAAACTAAACTGTAACAGCATTTCACACTGCATAAAACTGTGCACCACGCTTCATATTTTAATTGGCAAATGTGAAATAAATAAAACATGACACAGCAATGACTTTTGGGCCCCAATGTGTAAAAGGATTCAGTAAGAGTAGCAACAAACCTGCACCACTTAGAAGGGCATTGTCATTATGCATATAAAAAAAATCTGTCAGGAGCAGATGCTTCAACTAAATACAGACATTTACTCTGATCATTACTGAGCAAAGACAGGGCAAAAACCGAAAGTCTGGTCATTAATTCATCTGCACTGCCTGTGTCAACATCAAATAAGTGTAATATCTGCACACAGCTGGCTAGGTAAAGTTAGCCACCCGGCAGGGACAGACTGAATAAAGACTAGAATTCACTGCCCATTCAAATTCTAGTGCTTTTCATCTTGTAGTACAAGATAATTTAGAAATAAGTTCATTTATTTATCCTTTTAGACATTTATGAACTTGTCCAATCTAATGTAGACATAGTTTTAAGGTGGCTCATACTCTCAGCAATAACCTGTTACCTCTTAACTTAAAGTTTCCTTAACTAGTGCTTCTGACATCCACCACAGTCTGCTACAAACAGCCTTGTGGTTCATGCTGGACTTTGTTTTGACAATTTCTTTCTAAGTGACGCAGGTCTGTGAATTAGCCGCACTTTCTTTACTGGCAACAGTTTCCAAAGAACCATGCTGATGCTTCAGTTTGACTTTAGTGAGAGCAGCGAGCACTAATGTAGTCCTGGCTGCCTGTCAAATGGTTAAATTAGCTTTGCTGCTAATGTTAATGCTAACACCAAATATATAAGACTATAATTATACATATAATTAGTTTGATATATAATTACTGCCAAAACCAAATACTAAAAGAGTCAAGTACAAGAAACTTTAATTTCTACTCTACTTTTTTTTCTAATTGGATTGGATAAAATTTGTAGCAGACGCATAAATAAGTATAACCACAGAACAATTTATGGGCCTAATTCAGTGGCCTTCATAAATAGACAAAGTTATAATCACACAGGAGAGACACTCAAAAAGAGACTGGTTGAAGTTTGTTTTTATTATATCACACAGCTTGTTTGGAAATGGTTTGTTAAGGTGCACTTTCTGAGGCTGTAGCTCAGTTGGTAGGACAGTCATACACAAATTCCAGGGTTGGTGGTTCGACTCCTGGTTCCTCTTGGCCACATGGCAAAGCATCCTGGGCAGAGGACACTGAACCCCTAGTGATTTCATCACCTATGTGCAGCTGCCCAACAGCAAATCATGGGATCTATGTTGAATGAGTTCACAATAGACACTAATGATATATTAATAGTGACTTGTTTGATGTTTGGGGAAGTGAATAGAGAAGAATGTCACTCTCTAAAGAGGACAAAAATCAGAGTGTGATAACTGTATAGCTAGCCTAATATGAGGAGAGCCTTCTCTCCATTGTTACATCCACAAATAGAAGATAATAGGAACTGGCTTGGTGTTTATTGAACTGATGATTTGTGCACAGTAAGTGTGATTGGGCTGCAGCGCAATTTGTTATCAGTTGTGCCACATTACAAGGCACTTTGAGAAGAGAAGAGAAGAGAAGAGAAGGTTTTGTGTTGTGTGTTGTGTGTTGAAGTATTAGAACTGAACTTTGCTGCTTTTGTACATCGATTGTAAAATGTCTAGTTCCTCCTCTGTGTTTCCTGAGAAGGATAACTGTGGTTTTGAAGGCTCAATTGAAAGAGGAGGTAGACCTGGGAGGAAAATGAGGAGAGAATGAAGAGTGTCTGCTTGAAACAGAATAATAAAACAGACCTTCATCTTTGCCTGTTGGCTTCATTTACCCTGGATGCATCGTCAAATTTGGTTATTTTCTCACTTGTTTCTGCTTATTCATCTCACTTACATTGTGGTTTACAGGACTGACCCAAGGCAGCTGATAAAGGAAGCTAGCATATTGAACCCTTTTATGATGGAGAGCACAGCATTTTGCCTTTAAGGTGGCTTTGTTATTTACATTAAACTCTGATAAACACTTGCAACATGTCTCCTGCAACTATAATGTATAACGCACATGACGGAAATACTTTGCATATCACTACATTTTTAGTTTTTTTTTTTTTTTTTAGCCTGACACACGTTCACTCCCAAAAATTCCAAAACAACTTTTTTAGAATTTTATTCATTTTACAATGTTGAGTTTACACCTTAAAAGTGTCATGCTCCACCACAAGGATTTCGTCAAACAAAGAAGAACTGTGTATGAATTCACAGAGCCCCAGATGTCAGGTACTTAAAATATTTCAAATAAACTAACAGAATTTAATACTTGGTTGCAAGGGATTTTCGAGTCAATGACCACACCCTGGTCACACTCTGTCAGCCTTTTTCTGCACCTGTCTTCACTTCCTGCCTGTTTTGGAGGCATTTTGCCTTCAGTTTTGCCTTCAGGAAGTGAAATTAATGCTCAGCTGGATTCAGGTGGGAGCACTGACTTGGCCAATTTCCACTTCTGTTCTTTCAAAAAAGTCTTGTGTCGCTTTCACAGTAAACTTAAGGTCATTGTCCATCTGCACTGTAAAGCACTGTTCATTGCTTTGGCTTAAAACTGTGTTGACAAAGTTTGGTTTGGTGTTCCAGACTTTTCTTGAGTCACTCTAACAAACACATCTAACAGGTGAAGGGATAGTTCAACTCTAAATAACAACACAAAGAGGATTCTTTTATTTTCGACAATGTTGGTACTTTTACACTTTCACTCCACTGCAGCAAGGACAGTAACACAAAGATGGTGAATGCAAATAAAAAGTAGTCATTGCACTGGTTAATATCCCATGATTATAAAAGCAGCATTTCAGTTAGATAGACCAGACCTCATTAGACATTAACTAGTTTTCTTCTCCTCTCACCGCACTCCTCTCCTATGGCAGCAGTAACAGAACACAAACATGCTCACTTCACTAATTAAAAAAAAAAACTCTTTTGACATGACTAGGTGAACAGCAAGGGTAATGCCAGCAGTATGATTTGTTTCATATTGAATTTTAGGGAGATATGATTGAGTTCACCTCATGATTTTTGCTGTTGAGGTTGGATAAAAACCCTATTTTTATAAGCCTTAAATTAATTGACAGACTCCATGCTGTTTGAAAACAAGTGTGTTCATAAAGCACATAGGAGCCTGGTCCTTTGTGGTGTCATAAATACATCTTTTGTTTCAAAATGTTTTAGTATTTAAGTCAGTCTGCATGTAATGTTTAATTTATAGTGTTTAATTTTTAAAAAGAAAATTTTATTTATTTTTTTAAAGCAGCTCTGTCCCTTCATTTGCATTCAGAGAAATCGGTGTTTAAAAATAAGTCGTGCTCTGCTTCTTACGGTTCACGCTGCTGTTTATTTAATCAGAGAAAGAAGACGGGGTCAGATGTGTCACAGGCTGCAGTGGGTTATACTTTGTTGCTGCAATGAGACAGATATCAGGTACAGCTTATGTGGCAATGCGTTCGAGCTGACAGAGTAGTTTCTGTTTAATTTCTCCTCCAGTTACACAGATGCAGTTATTGTTTGTCAGACTGTGTATCTTTATGAACATTGGACTATTTGCACTGCCTGCATGCATTTTGCCTAACTGCTATTGTAAGACAAATCATTGACTGTGATGTGCTGTAGTGCTTCTGTGCAAGATATTAACTCTGGACCTGTATGTTTTTTTATTTTTTTTGTCCCAAAAATACTAGTACTGTATAAGCGCAGTGACAGTGATGATGAAACAGCTGTGCAATAAACCGTCGTGTTCTTTTCAGTCCTGATAATGTGTTTAAGTGTTTCATTTGATGTTTCTGCCTTGTGATGCCTATCTTTAGTTGATATGCTCCTTGTGGTATCTGCATGCTACCTAATCCGTGTTTTATGTGTAGATTCAGAGTCTGTATGTAGCAGAGGAGCTTATGTTAGATAAAACCTGAAATGGATTTAACTGATTGACAGTTGTTAAGTACGATTTATGAATTCATTTTAGGCTGTTTAACTTTTTTTCGTTACATTTTAATTCACTTTAAATAACAATTCTTTTCATTACCATGTCATATAACACTTTATAACTCCAAGAATGTCAGCTGACTTGTTTTTCTCTACAATCACCTCTTTGAGCGCCCTACTTGCCCTTTGCTTTGCTATGTTTTCCCCAGTCAACAGCTAATTGGCTTGTCTTTATATCACTCTGGGCAAACCTCTCATTGTGCAGAGATGTGCTTGTCTGATCCTGCTGGCATCAAAGAGACAAAGCAGTAGTTGCTTTTCCATGAATCTTCTCAGACTGGAGGCAACCTTCATAGCCTAGTAAACAGAATGAAGGATACCTTTCAATTGAAATGATATAGTTTTTGTAATGTGTTTACAGTTGTGCAATTTAGGTAATAATGAAATGAAGGAACTGATAATGCAGTTAACTTCACAAAATGAAATTCAGGATATGAATTCAGAAAGATGGTTTATTTAAGATGCTGAATGGATTAGTATCAGTTAAAATGAAGCTGTTCAAAATTGAGTTCTTTCTTTACTGAGCAAGTCATATTGAATTATATTAGCGTACAAAACATTCAGCTAGCAGCTGACTTTTTCCCTCTGAAGTCAACTGATGAGTTTTCAATTCGATTCTATTTTATTTGTATAGAACCAAGTCACAACAGAAGTCATTTCAATGCACTTTACAGTGTTTAAGGTTTAAGACCTTACCAAATATAACTGTATATAGAATAGGATGGGCGGCCATCTACCTTGACTGGTTGAGGTGAGTGGAAAAAATAGAGAGAAATACAAACCACACAACAACAACAATAAGCAGCAAAAACACTGGGCAGTTTGGTAGGGACAGCTCAGCTTAGTGCATCAGTAGAGGTCCCCCAGCAGACTAACCTACAGCAATCAACAGCATAGTTAAGAGATAGTTCAGTGTGACCTAAGCCATTTTTATATATACTATAATATACTATAAGCTTTATAAAAAATGAAAGTTTTAGGTCTAGTCTTAAATGTAGAGAGGGTGTCAGCCTCTCAAACCTGAGCTAGGATCTTTACAGGAGAGAACTTGAAAGCTAAAGGCTCTGCCTCATACTCTGGAAAGTCTAGTAACCACAAGTTAACCTGCAGTCTGAGAACAAAGTGTTCTGCTTGGGGAAAAATATGGAACTATGAGGTCTTTAAGATATGACAGAGCTCGATTATTAAGTGCTTTATATGTGATGAGAAGTGTTTTAAACTCTATTCTGGATTTTACAGGGAGCCAATGGAGAGAAGCTAGGAGAAATATGATCTCTCTTGCTAATTCCAGTCAGAACTCTGGCTGCAGCATTTTGGATTAACTGGAGGCTTTTTAAGGAGTTATTGGGACAAACTATTAATAATGAATTACAATAGTCCAGTCTGGAAGTAACAAATGGGTGGACTAGTTTTTCAGCATCACTTTGAGACAGGATGCTCCTAATTTTACAAATATTCCTCAGGTGGAAGAAGGCAGTTGTAGATATTTCTTTTATGTATGAAGTAAAGGAGATATCCTGGTCAAAGATAACTCAGAGATTCCTCACAGTATTACTTGAGGCCAATACTAAACACATATAAGGTAAGAGTATGATTAGACATTGAAAGAGATATAGAAAATGATGATTTAATTGGGACAGAAAAGGTAGCACAGAAACCTCGCTGTGGTCATGGTTTACAAAGAACTATTAGAGGTTCTACGGCAATTGATGCAGAACTTTGGTTTTTTCAGTGTTCTAGCACTACAGTAAATAGCTGCCCACTTATGTTAGTAACTCTAAATATGACACAAATTACAGATGAATAAAATTAAAATGGAATACAAGTGCCGTTTTTTATTTTTATTTTTTTATTTATTTTTCCAAAATCGGAAAACAAACCGTCATCAGATTTTTTCATTTAGGTTTTGGAAATGAAAATTGAAAAATCAAGTGTTTTTTTTTTTTTTTTTTTCCGTTTTTTTTTTTAATAAAAAAAATGAATGAACTCTCTTAAAATCCACACAAAAGGTGCGTTAATAATTAAAGATAATTTAGCATTCAACTGTTAACTTCAAAAGAAAAGCTGAAATTCTGAATAAATTTCTTGACAAAGCTAGAAATTATGATGATCTTGCCTTCTTTTCAGAGCTGTTAATGTTTTAACATGACAATAAACAGAGTCTCTGTGACTGTCACTTATAAATATTCATCAGGCTTACTCATTCTTTGTCCTAATTTGATAAGTGGCATAAAAGACAAAGCACTGTGTTTGCATTGTGTTACATAACATAATAATCTGCAGCACACTTTGCTCATTTCTCCTTCTTCCTATATCTTTTCCTCCATCCTCCCTGTATTCTGCTTTAACCTGTCATTAGGTTTCTGCTGTTATATTAACCCAGTTACTATAACACAGTGCTCCTCTTTGATGTAATCTCGTCAGTCTCTGCACCCTCCCTTGCTGCTGCTCTTTTTTCGTAATATCTCTTCTTTCTGTCTCACGGCCTCAGGGCTCTACAGTGTGAGCATTTCATTTGCATATGCCACTGACAATTAGCAAGTGCGAGTGACTCAGGGTACCTAGGGATGGCCATTCTAAATCGCTTCTCAATTTGTGGGCTGAGCATTTATCAGCACTTGAAAAGGCCGGTGAGTGTGATCTGCTTCTTGCCTGTCTTTCTCTGCTCTTTGTGTTTGTCTAAGAATGGGTCTCAGCCCCTTCAAAATAGTGGACAGACGGCTGGAAAACATACAGGATCAAATGACTTTAGTGAATCTTCCTACTTTATGCCCAACAACATTTGTGTTACATTTTGCTCAGTTAAAACACCAGCATTAAAATGTCTCTTTCTGAGTTTTACTCCCTTTTTGTTGAACTCATAGGTCACAATAATCCCGCCCCCAGCCCCTGACATAAATAGTTTTTGGTTCTAGATCGGTGAAGATTTTATGCCACTCTGGAAACCAGTTTTCCTGGCCCAGAACCAGTTCTTTGACTGTTGAAACACAAAGAACTGTTCCAAATTAGACTTGACACTGACTCCCCAACTAGCTTGCTGGAAAGGGTTATCCAAGCTTCAGCTTGCATTTCTTCAAGTAATTGTAAAGAGGCAAGTTGCTTTTTGGTTTCTTGGCTTCTTATTTGCACCCATAAATTTGGTATTTACTGGAATGCATTCTTTTGTAGCAAAATATTCTTTTGATCAAATGCTACTCTTTTTCCTCTCCAAACACTCACGTTGTATTCCTGACCAATGAGCTCAAATTCACATTTGGGTAGTGAAAATAAGCTCTGTACTCTCTCTGCTCTTGTCAGTTTGTGCGGCACAAATTTATTTAATCTGATTTCTCTTCGTAACATTGTTGCTTAAATGCATATAAATACACTGACTGACATTTGTGATGAGGTTGCTGGTAAGGTTTCCTTCTATCGACTCTTCCCTGTAGTTTGCACAAGTTGTTTTCCTCTCCACTTTCCTAGTACAACTTGATATTTACTATATACAGGTCATATTGTGGTTACAAAATAATTTTCAGTGAATACAGATAATTACTTGACCTCAGTAGTCTCTTTTGAACCTTTGTAGGTCATTGTTAATTTTATTTACACAGTTTCTAATCATTGTAAGTATCAACTTAACAGCAGTTTTTCAGCTTTTTAAAACCCTTCTAAAATGTGTTTCTGTTGAAGAAGAAGCCAAATGACAAATAGGACAGTGTTGCCCCAGCAGCCACAGCCAAAGAACATATTGGCTCCTTCATCTTCAGCAGTCAACCACCTTAGATAGGCCTGTGAACTCTCCAGGTCTCATGATGAAAAACTGCAGTTGCTCTAGTTACTATAAATATATTTGCATTACTTTTCCAGCATGATCACATGGGTGGTGGTGAATGGGCGACTTCAGCAGGGAACTAATTACATTGACCCATACTATTGGTGTCCAACTTCATGGAGGAACAAACATTGTTCAGCAGGTCTGCCATGCCCTTAGATGTCTGAGGTTGTACAGTATGGGAGCAATGTTAAATAAATACCATTGCATACCATTTGCTGAGAGGCCTGGGTATCCTGCTCAACTCCTCTGGGCAGTCAGCATGCTTTGTACTCTAATGATTAAATATGTGACAGAGCAAGCTTGTATTAGTTAATGCTTGTAATACAAGGATACCTTTATTAACAAGTATTTACACAGCTGTGGCTAATTTTTAATTATGGGTTCAACCTTTGAATGGAGCAGAGTATCAGAGAGTCATAATAGAGGCCAAGAGAAAGAGTGGATGAGCAGCCTGCTTGTACTCTCCCACCTTTAAATCTTTGCAAAACGTAAGGAGGGAGCTTATTAGTCTCATTCGCACAGTCACATCAGTAATGCAATAAACAAGCAAGTACAGGATTGCAATCCTTGTGTTTCTACTCTAATAGCTAAAAATACATTTTGGCATATGGTCTGCAGCCTAGCAGTGTATTCTCATGGATGACCCTCTCAACATATTCCTCGGAGCTACAGGGACTTCGTGGGTCTGCATTACAGCAAATGCACACTGAATGGGGAGGGATACATTTGGATTTAGTCAGGTCTTGGACTCTTCTATGGAGGCCAGTGTGTACTCTGAAACCCAAGGGTACTATATTTGCAGTTTATATAAACTGGGTGTACAAGGAGATTCACTGGAACAGACCATAAAACAAGCTAGCACATAACTCACACAGTATGCTGGAATCAATTCAATTTAATTTCATTTTATTTGTATTGTGCCAAATCACAACAGAATTACTGAAGGCACTTTACAGTGTAAGGTTTAAGACTTTACAGAGCATACTTGTATTTAGAAATGTATAGAAAACCCAACAATCCCATTTCAGCAAGCACTAGGCAACAGTGGAGAGGAAAAACTCCCTTTAGAGGAAGAAACCTCAAGCAGAACCATGCTCAGGGTGAGCTCAAAGAGGAGAGGGAAAAGAACAGCAGGCAACAAAAAACAACAAGAATAAGCAGCAAAAACACTGGGCAGGTTGGTAGGGCCAGTACTGCACTCTGGAGGAATACAGCTCCAAGGCCGAGGATACCTGCAGAAAAGTACAGAGAGGAAGCACAACTAAAGGAGGGAGAAGGCGCAAAGTTAACGACGCGCAATGGTAGCATTTGAATGGATAGAAAAGAGGAGAGCACCTCAGTGTATCAGTAGAGGTCCCCCACCAGACTAGCAAGATTCCTCAGGTGGAAGAAGGCAGTTGTAGACATTTCTTTTATCTATGAAGTAAAGGAGATAACCTGGTCAAAGATAACTCAGAGATTCCTCACAGAATTGGACATAACTGAGATCACTGTGATTAGACATAATGTCTAAGATGTTTTGGACCCAACAAAATAACCTCTGTTTAATCTGAATTTATGATAAGGAAATTGGAGTACATCCAGGCCTTTGTCTTTTAAGCATGCCTAAAGTTTGAATAATTGATTAGTTTCTTCTGGTTTCATACATACATATAGCTGGGTATCATCTGCATAGCAATTTATGTATGTATAGTGTTGTATAGAGTGTTTCCTAATATTGCCTAAGTGGGACATACTGTATATAGAGGGAAAAAAAGACAGGCACGAATTTAAACCAGCCTAGTGCTGTTCCTTTAACCTTAATGACATAATCTATAGTGTCAAATGCAGCACTAAGATCAACAAAATAGTGAGTTAAATGCAGTGTTGAGGCAGTTATCATCAACATCTACTTGGATGTCACTCATTCTTATCACTTTATCTGCACTAAGAACTAAATCAGACAGAAAGTCGGAGAATTCTGTTAAGGAAGAGGTGGATGGTACACACATTTTTCTGGTTTTTGAGGTGTTATCTCAGTTCTTTTTAATTGGGAGAAAACCTGACCCTGCCTGATTCTGTACAAAATATTTAGGACCGACAAACAATTATGTTAGATTTTGCCCACAGATATACACTGGAGAAACTCTTGTAGTAGATGGCCACACCTCCTGCAACTATGATTCTCTTACTCTTCTGCTGTAGTTTTTTTTAAACATGTCTAGAAAGAGGCATTCAGCAGAATTAGAGGTTTTAGTTACTCTTGAATAACTTTCTGTGACATGCAGGGTGACTAATGGCACCAAGCCACCAGCTAAATGGAGGTTGGTTTTTACAGTGGCTAGTTGGTTTGTCTCCTCCTGTCAGCCATGGTGGCAAGAAATTGGCCATCAGTTGGGTTTTTTACTCTGCACCAAGATTGTTTTGACTCTTTCATCAAGTGAATATAGCCGATGTACTGCCAGACACCATGGGCAATGCAAACACAAGTCAGCTGTCCTGGAGCCACAACATAAGCGAGCTTTAAGCTTCTGTGTCCACTATGAGACACATGATTAATACTTAATTACATTGTGTGTTAAGTGACTTACATTGCTTGCTACTACACTTAATACTATACTTACTTACATATTGTCATTATGTCGACCAGACAAAGTTGAAATAATGCATTTGGTGTAAAAGGTATCATTTAGCTGCACCCACTTTTTGACATTGAGGCTTACATGGGTTTTATTGGGTTTTGTGAGCACAAGGAGTCCTTGTCCAGTGGACTGACAGTTGTGTAGGAGCGGGCTAGTTTCCACAGACCAGGCCTTGTTGTTTATATATTTTTATGCCTATGCATGTTACCTGTAACATAGTCCACCCATAACGAACTATTTGTATTAGTAGTATGCATGTACTATTTGAAGTTAAATAACATTTGTTATAATGTAAGTTTAAATAACATACCAAATACAAATAAGTGGTCTCTTACAGTCTTACGTGTCTGTGAACTACAGTAACTGAAGTGCAGTGTTCAAATCTGTTGTTGAAGACGGCAGATTTTACGTTTCACAACTGCTGACTTGGAGGTCTGCTTTGTAGAATCCAGAATTGTGCGTTTCATTGATATTATAAGTGAAACCTTCGGCAGCTGTTCAGTGCTCAACAGAGTTGTCACGGTTTTCATGGGTTTGAGAGCATAAACCACATCCCAAGCTTTTGGGTCTTCTGGAACTGGGTCACAAGAGTGTGGACATTTGTATCATGGTTTTGGTCTCGGTTTCAGTACAGTTACACCCCCACTACTTGAGGTGTGTGTGTGTGTGTGTGTGTGTGTGTGTGTGTGTGTGTGTGTGTGTGCGTGTGTGCGTGTGCGTGCGTGTGTGTGCGTGCGTGCGTGCGGTGAACACAGAGCTGGTGTGTCTCGTCATCCCTGATATGTTTTGGAGGCACTGGGATGTGTTGAGCAGCAGCTGGTTGGAGGAACAAAGCAGTTCTTCATTAAATAATCATTCTAACAGTAATGGACTGAGATAGTGTAGTTGTCCAGCTGTTAGTGCTGAGCCTCTAACTGATCAACCAACACATCCAAAAACAAACTCAAAGCAACTCTGTGAGCTTGGCCTTCATTAAGGCGTAGTACTTAAAAAAAATTCTGTAGATTGTGGTGTCTGAGAATTTAAATATAAATAACTTAAATATATTTCTAGTTATGCAGCACTTTTAGCTTGTTTTATAACCATAAAGTATATGTATGCCAAAAAAGTTTATCGGTATAGTGCAGCTGTTTCAGACTCTTGCTGCACCATCTCTTCAGATTGTAGCTTCAGGACTCTCTCTGAGACTCCAGAAAAACATATTTCCTTAAGGCATGTGTGATGGTGTGTCATGTCAATCAGGGACTCTGTTTCAGTGTGTGTTGTATCAGGTGTCAGAGCTAACCAGTCAGCAGGATGAGCACTTCTGGGAAGAAAACGTGTTTCCCTTTTGCTTGTCAGGCATTACCTAAATAAATGCCAGTTACGTTAAACTTTACTGTTTGTTTTTGCTTGAAGGATAAATTTCACTGTAACTGCTCATATGGTGACCCTGAGGTGCAAAACACAAAAGAAAAGAAAATGTTTCACGAGACACAAAAAAGAAAGAAAGAAATATAACAAAAGAGTTTCAGTAAACACACAAAACAAAATGAAAAATACATTTGCAAAGTAGAGGACAAACAGGATGACTTTTCAGAAAACACATTTTACACCATGAAAATGCAGCAACAAAACAGAATATGTAACATTTCAAGGCATAGACAAGCACAAGCAGGGACGGCAGTTCTTGCTCGTGAAGTGACCCGAACAGTTGAGTTTAAGTGAATATGCATACTTTACAGGTGGACTCAAATCCAAGTGAGAACTAATCTGGTTTACTTGCCTTAAATTCACAGCTATTTAAACACATCTCAGTAATGTTTCTAAGTTGTGATAGTTTGCAACTGAAAATAAATTATAAACATCTTGAAAGTAATTGAATAACTTTCAGGTTTGCATTATTGCATGAAATTTGAAGATTTCAGCTTGAGCTTGAGCTTTAGGAAAAGTTAGGAAAAGGACATTTAATATAACTCAAAGAATGCTGGAAATATGGATAATGAGTTGCAGTCCTAGTCTTTGAAGTAAAACTGGGACATTTATGAGACAGGTGGATTAAGGAATACAATATCTCAGGAATGCCTTGAGGAAATGTCTTTGCAATTGGTACAAATGTTGCCAGTCAGGGATGGACTGATTAGATTTTTGTGGTCAAAGGTCACCAGTCTGTCTTACAATTTCTCAGGAACACCTGGAAGGAATTTCAGCACATGTGGCTCAAACATCCACTTGAATACATAGATGAATTGATTAGAATATGAGGCTGGACAGACGTATGGACGTATATATATTTTAATTTGTTTTAGCTTGAGTAACAGTAACAACTTCTGAATAGAATGGTACTTTTCTTATCTCTTTTGTCTTCTCTCTCTCTCTCTCACATCACATCTCAGGTACCATAGTTCACATATAGTTCACCAGTAGAGTAGAGCAACCCCCACCCGTGCCACCAAAATCTACCATCTGCATGGACTGTAAAATTAGGTTTTACTTCAAATGGACCGGTGGAGTTTGGAGATGAGTGGAATTTAAGGATTTAATGTTTGCTGTTACAGGCAGACAGGAGAAGAGAGGCTAATTCCTTCCATGTCAGTTGCTTCCTATCTCATCAAGCATTCAGAGTCCCAACCAGTTACACAACATGCCTCTTTACACTCCAGCAGAATCAGATGAGATAGGTGAACAGAAAAGGCTATTTTATTTTCTCTCTTAACGGGCCTCTGACCTCCTTCTGTGTATGTGGGGTGAGGACTCTCCAGCCTGATATGAAACTCTATATACTGCAGCCCTCTGACCCCTGCCTGTGGCAGCTCTATCTCCCTTTTAGGAATAATACACCAACTTGACTCTGAGCAGTGCTTCCTTTCCCCTTTCTGTAACCCCACACTGTGCTAGTTAGCTGAATGGTTCCCATCAGGCCGATCCTACAGCAATACAGTATTATGTTTACTCTATATTTTTATAGGAACACCAACTTACGGATATTGGTATTATTGTGTTCTGCTCTGAATCAGAACAACAAAACACTATATGTGCTTTACATGAACGCGAAAACCAACACAGGAGAAGACTGCAGTGTAAAGAACAGAGCTTGACTCCTGACAATACTGGTTTTAGGTGAACCATGAATCAGCCTAACATAACAACATTATACATTTTTTTTATCCAAGTCCAGTAGCCAGATTCCTTGTCATTTGTCACCTGTTCCCAAAATAAAGATACAATCAATATAACCAAACAATGTTAACTGCCTCGTCTTAAAACTGGAGTTTATTTCTACAGTTTCAGTTCAACAGCTCTCACTAGATCACTGGAGCTAACCACTAATTCTGCTCATAAAGCTAACTGGCAGTTTTTCCGTCTTGGAGTAATGAAAATTTTCCACACTTTGTTTGCAATTTATGCAATTTTAGGCACAACAACCTTTTATGTTGATCTCCTCAAAAGCTCTTATTTATTTTGGTCTGTTTTCTGGCACCTTGATGTGCACATTTTGGACAAAATTGGGAAACCTGGAATAAACCGTGATATTAAAGTGTCTTTAATATCACCACCTCTCATTTTCACAGAGCTGTATGTTTTCCACTTCTCGTGTGTCAGACACACACAAACACACACACACACACACACACACACACACACACACACACACACACACACACACACACTCTCTGAAAACATAATAATCACATAGCATAATCACCACGCAGAAGCTGGCTGCTGCTTCCCTGGCTGTTCTGGCTAAAAAGTTAGTGGTATAGGTCATTAAAAGAGGATAGCTCCCTCAGTTTGGCTGCTCTTTGGCCATCTGCCATTTAATGAGTGAGCAGAGCAAGTGTGAGCTTGCACAGGGAGAACGGAAACATAACAACTCCCACATCTGACATCACCCTTCCTCCAGCAGTACATCAAATAATCTAAAGTGAGATTCTAATGTAAAACAGACTGACTCTTAATTTGTACCGATGAACAACTATATGAAGTGACATCATCCATCACACACAGGGTAACCACAGTGAAATATGTTGTACTATAAATTATCTTATGTATCCAGAGTTAGGCTGCTAGATGTGTTACCATAGTGATTTCTTAAAATGATTCTTACATTTGTATTTTTATCCACTTGCTGCTGCCCACTTCAGGCATTTGTTTGAGCCAACGTGGGGCATGTATTAAAACAGATCTCTGTGCCGGGAAGCTTTCAGCTGTGTATCTGAATAATTTATAGACTTTTGATATGTCTAGCTAACCCTTTTTTGCCTAATGACAATTGACTAAAACCAATTTCTCACAAGAACTCTGAACGATGTGAAGAAAAATTAGGTCCCAAGCATTGTTCAGATTTGTGCTTTCAACACCTGTAGATTGTCCAGTTTGTCTGTGTTGGATGCGTTCTGACATACCAGAAATACTCCAGGTGGTTTAGAAGTAGGGTGGAGCCTGGCAGGCAGGAGGTGGCACAACAAATGTTGTGGAAATCAGTGATTTGTTCAGAGCATGAAGACCAGATGGACGCATTTAACTGTTTTTGTGTTGATAGTGTCAGTGTGTGTTTTGTTGTTATATGGACTTTGTACTAGGGAGCTGGCAAGGTGAGGTGCATTTAATGTTCAATCCAATGGCTTTGGTCATTTGCATTTTCACAACCTGTCAACCAGGTAATGTCTACAATAAGTTTCAGTGCACATTTGAAAAGCACTTAAGAATGATTCTTTTCTGCAGTGGTTTGCTTCTGCAGATGAATTCCCATTTAACACTGAATGTTGCTCCTAATGGAAGCCTACCACTGTATTTTGGTTTTGTAGCAATATGTTTAAGTGGAAAGCTGCAGGAGTGAATATGTATATTTTGCTCTGTCCTTTAAAGCTAAGAGCAAATAAATCATGGAGTTGATCTTGCCAATAGCAGTACCATACATCTAGTAATAGTTTTATTAGTTTATCTTCCAGGCACAGAGATACGCTTGACATATATAGAATACAGTCTACAGTCCTTGGCTGGAGGATTTTATTACATTCAGAGCTTATTAGTTGGTTCTTAACCATCCATGGAGGCTTTTTAGGGCAGATTTTAATGAAATTAGGATCAGGCCCCTTTCCTTCTTCACAAATAACCATTCTAATATTTCTTTGGATACTCCTAATGAATGAAAGAAATACACAGATCAGCCAGGTGCACTGATTAAAACCATCAGGTAGTTTAATGTTGTAGCTGATCATTGTACACTATATATAGTATCAGTCTTCTGACCAATGTTCAGCTACCTACTTGTATCTGTGGCTGTTGTAGAGATAGAGCTGTTGTCCACCCATTGCAGGGTTGGTAAATAAAAATATATAGGCTGTATCTCAGCATGTGAGCCCGACACCCCTCTCAGTGCTGTGACACTGTATGCATTGTGAAAGACAAAAATCAACACTAGACACAGCACATTAGAAGCAGAGAGAGAGAGAGAGAGAATCTGAAGTTCTTCTTCTTTTTTAAGTCAAATAAGTGAGCCTTGAGAGTGAGCATGAACATCCATGCAGTTCCCACCCCATCTGGCACTCACACATACAGTATTTGAGCAAGTGTATTCTGCTGTCCTCTCTATCAAATTCCTTTTTCATGAAGGGACAGTAGGTTGGTATGGAGCTCAGGGCACAGGCAGACTAGCTGCTGGGTCTCAGCACTGTCTCTGTCTCAAGGCCATGCAGCATTTTTTAATAGTGGCACTCTACTCGAATAGCAATTTAAAAAAATCTGTCTCATCACATCTAAAGCTGGCAACTGATTGTTGGCTATGACACTGATGAAACCAGTTTTCAGGATGTCTCTGGATCTCTGCTCCTTATTTGCTGCTATAATGTTTGCTTCTTGCCACCAATGTTCATATTAGAGTATTTCATCAGTTTATTTCTGTGGTTCTTTGAAATGTTTTTCCATGCTGTGACTTTGTTGTGACACATCATAACTTCCAACTACGTTCATAGCTGACACTCTGAAGTTTCTTCAATTGTATCTTTTCACTGCTGCAACTTTGACATTTTTAAAAATGCTCAGACTTTAAGTTTTGTTGTCAGCTTACCTGCCAAACCTGCTCACAGTGCAGACTTTTTATGGGGAGGGGTTGTCTAGGCTGTCTAGTACAGCTCCAGTGGCTTAGCCCACACACCAGATTCATAGAACAGGTTGACTGTATTGAAAGGTTCATCACAAAATATTTTTATTTTCTTACCTTGATTTAGAGCCGATCGAACGAACACCTTTTGGTCTACGTAACGCTCATCAGTTCCATTTTCAATTTCTTATCTTCCATTATGTTTATATTTATTTCCTTTTTTTTTTTTTTTTTTTTTTTTTTTAAATAGAAATAGGAAATTGTGCTCTCTTTTTCTCAGGAACAGTCACGTATTGGGCAGTGAACCGTAAAATGCAATTGAGTACCATGTTAAAGTACCATGTTACCATTGGAAAAGACTCATATGATCAAAGCTCTTCAACAACTTTGACTATAAAAAACTCTTTTTATTTCAGAGATATTAAAAGTTAAGTCCTTCAGGTCACTGAACCTTGTCTGGGCTAAAGAAAAAAAAAAAATACATTGTTTCCCTTTAGGTCTGGTCCTTTTGTGGTTTGCACTAATAATCTAAGAGGAATATTTTTGAAGTGATCCAGAGCATCAGGTAGCTGATTGTTGGAAATTTCTGGGGGTTGTCTTGCTGCATCATGAGTACAACGTGGACCAGTAGGAGTCATTCTGAAAACCCTGAAGAATATTAATCTGTCAATGAAGCACTTTGTGACAACTGATAAGGTATTTAAAGGGGTCACAAAGTATCACTGATTAATGCATTACTAACGACAAACAAGGTCAACCTTCAAAGGTGACGTAGTGTATCATGGACTGTATCACAGGAAGGAGTTACTCTGTGGACAGAAGGATGGTAGCTCTCCACTCTAAGCCTTTTCAGTTTCTCATGTGTCAGGGAAAATCCTTGGGCTTAATTTCACTGATCATCCGTGACATTTTTCCACCTGTGTTTCTCTGTGGAGAGAGGAGAATGTTCCAGAAGAACAATCATCTCTGCAGCACTCCACCAATCAGGACTGTCTGGTATAGTGGCCAGATGGAAACCACTCCTCAATAAAGGTTTGCCAAAATGAACCTGAGGGACTCTCAGACCATGAGAAACAAGATTCTCTGGTCTGATGAAACAAACATTGAACTTTTCGATTGAATACTAAGAGTCACTCCTGGAGGAACCCAGGGGCATCCTACAGTAAAGCATGCTGGTGGCATTAAATCTCAAAACTATCCAAGAACTCCATGAAACTCAAATGTGGCATTTTGACAATTTTTCATTCACAGGAAATTCGATAGTCAGAAACCAATATGCATTATTCTTTTGCAGATGTTTTTGTTTGTTTCAAAATCCTGTCTTATCAGCCCTCTCTCTGTGTCTGTTAATGTTGCAGGTTCAACTACAGGTCGACTCACTACCTCTCCACAAATGGATTCTATGAGTTCCTCAACTGGTTTGATGAACGCGCCTGGTACCCACTGGGTAGGATAGTGGGGGGCACGGTCAGTGTTTCTTTTTATGCAGTGTGTGGGTGTGTGTTCTTCTTGCTATGTGGGAGTAGGAATGTACAACTGTGGGTTGGGCAGTTATGACCAAAAATATTGTTTGTCCTTCTAATGAGTCATTCACTTAAACCCACACATTCAGTTTTGCATATACTAAGTTATTTAGTTTGAGAGAACACAGCAGCCCTAGCTCTCATCAGAACTTCAGTTGTAGAGGTAAGGCAGGCTGCTGAAAACACATTATCTATCCAGCCCCTCTGTGAACTAGAAACAGGCTTGTAACATGATTTAGTTTTTGTTTTTCCTACTGTCAAATGGCTCATTCAAACTGTTAATGATGGCATTTTGCAGTCACAGCTGTGAAAAGATGCATGAAGCAGCATTTTCAGTTTTTCAGAGCTGCTGTCAGCTTGTCAACACTACTACTCTGCTCGTCGCATCAAATACATAATACATGCAGGACAGACTGAAAAGATTCTTTCTGGGTATTCAGACTTCATTGATAACAGTTGACATATAAAATGAGTAGGCAAATGAGATTTGAGTTGCCCTTTCTGAATAGAGTCTGAATAACTTCTGCCCTCTTCTTCCCTTCTGTTTCTCGTCGTCCTCCAGGTGTACCCAGGCCTTATGGCCACAGCAGGCCTCATCCACTATGTCCTCAACCTCCTGCACATCACTGTCCACATCCGGGATGTGTGTGTGTTCCTGGCCCCTGTATTTAGCGGGTTGACCTCCATCTCCACCTTTCTGCTGACAAGGGAGCTGTGGAACCGGGGAGCGGGGCTGCTTGCAGCATGCTTCATTGCCATTGTCCCTGGTTACATCTCCCGCTCTGTGGCTGGCTCCTTTGACAACGAAGGCATCGCCATCTTTGCCCTGCAGTTCACCTTCTACCTCTGGGTATGATGATGCATACTTCATCAGTTTTCCACTCCATAATGCAGCTTTTGATAACAGTTCTCATTGCTGTTTTGACCAACATATCAGGAGGAGCTTAAGACGATGTTAAATAGTCAGGCTGCAATACAGAAAACTCATGTTTATCTACCTACAATGAAGTAAAGCTGCAATAATCATTATTGTTATTTTAACAATGGATCAAATCAATGTTTAATGCTCAGAGTTGCAAACCCACAGTGAATTACAGTGCACCCAGAAAGTATTCACAGTACTACTTAACTTTTGGTTATGTTAGTCTTTTTCAAAATAGATTAAATTCATTATTTTCCACAGATTCTACATACAATACCCCATGATATCAAATTGAAAAAGCAAATGTTTGCAAATTTATAACAAAAAAAAAAAAAAAACAGCAACGACAAATATACACGAGTATTTGCAGTCTCTGCTCAATACTTTGTTGAAGCATCTTCAGTGCCAATTATAGCTTCTATATAGCTATAGCAAGTCTTGAGTATGATGCTACAAGCCTGGCAAACCTATTTTTGGGCAGTTTGTCCCATTCTTCTTTACACTACCTCTCAAACTTAGTCAGGTTGGATGGGGATCGTTGGTACAGAGCCATTTTACAGATCTCTCCAGAGATGTTCAATCGGGTTCAAGTCTGGGCTCTGGCTGGGCCACTCAAGGACATTCACAGCGTTGTCCAGTAGCCACTCCTTTGTTATCTTGGCTGTGTGCTTGGGGTTGTTGTCCTGAGGTGCACAGAGCTCTGGAACAGGATGTCTCTCCATATTGCTGCATTCATCTTTTCCTCGATCCACACTTCCCTTCTATAACATAACAAAATGTGGAAAAAAGTTAAACGCTGTGAATACTTTTTTGGAAGCACTGTATTACGCAATTGCACAGTTTCATTTTGACCCAATACATCTGGAGTAATTGCTGCTAGGAGCTGTTAACTTTGTTCCTAATGCTGACTTTTGAAACACAGAAGAATTTGGTCCAGCAGCACAATAAATTCTGAAGTGTTGACATTGTCTCTTTTTCAGAACCATGAGACTGTTTGTTTGAGCTTTGATTTCTGTCAAAGGTTTCAAATTGTTACACTCCTAATAAGTGGTTGTAATTCCTACACAATATGTTTGATCAAACGCTTAAATTAAAGCTTTACACTTTAAGCACATCTTGGTTTTAAATCCATGGCGTACAGAGTCACCATCATGAAAAATGTCTCTGTTCTATGTGTATCTATCAGCTGATCATTGATTGGCTCAGCTTCTCCATTCTCAACAATGTTTAGCCAATAGTAGCAGCTCCCATGTGTGCCTTTAAGTCGGGACACGTTGCCTTGTTAAACCTTCATTAGAAGCTGCCGTGTTCTGCAGTCAGGAAGATAAAGATGTGTAGGTCATGGCGCTCCACTTTGTGCGGGTTATTAAAGAGCGAAACATGATGGTGAATAATTCATGAAGTTGTTTTGGGTGAGCAGCAACACAATGAAATCCCAGAGAGAGAAATAGTGAACATAGCAACTTAGCTTAATAGAAGCAGTTAATGTGTATTCATATGAGAGTGTGTGAATGTCTCAATTTAATACTTTTCTATGTTCACCGCAGGTGAAGTCGGTGAAAACAGGATCGGTTTTCTGGGCCATCGGATGCTGCCTGTCCTATTTCTACATGGTAAAAATACACAAACATGTTGGTTTGCTGTAACAATATCACAACTGCATTCATATTGGAATGTGACATTAAAGCTAATTTAAATGGCAACATCATAGACACAAATCTGGACCTACATTTATCAAGTCTCTCAAAGTAAGTAACTTCATTAAAAGTCCTTAGTGAAGCATTTTTGGCTCTAGTTTGAAGGACGCACTGATCAATTGGACAGATATTGAAACAGGGACAGTTTTCAGCTTGATTGGTCATGACAGGTGACTGCCCGATCAGTCTAAGATATCTCATTCTGTGTAGGTCAAGTGCAGAAGAGATGTATTGGATATTCTTCTTCAAAAGATCCTTTTAATAAAACAGTTATTTTTGCAATTGACCTTGTGCAGCATACAGACAACATATCTAAGATGTTTAAAATGGTAGTGGTGCAACAGTGATAATTCTTTCAGAACAAAGAATATCAGCAGTAATAGAACAAACCTTGCTCTCACAGACATGCTTTTATCCAGTCACAAAGTGATTGGTTGGGGCAACATAGTCAAGAGGGCACATGCAGAAAGTTCCTCTCATTGTTTATCTTTATCTCATCTGAACATTAAAATGTGAGAATATTTTCTCAACAATGTGTCCATCTGGCATCTGGAATGAAGAAACCAGAACTGTCTGTCTGTGTCTTTGTTTATGGTTTGTAATTGCCGTTACTTAGATCTTCTAGTTAGATCTTCCTCATTCCCTTACTGAATGACAAAATCAGGCTACTGCTGGTAAGGAGGGCCATTCTCTCCTCCTCTCAACATACATGCTAGTTGAATATTGGCTGTAGTCTTTGTTATGCGTTCAAGTACCACATTTTGGCCCAGATTAAGTTGATGTGAGGCTACGCAGCAATTGGCCATCATCTCTGCTAGTTCTTTGATATCAGCCAGGTGTGTCTCTGCCCTTACTCTGAGGTAAGTGAGTCTGAGGCAGAGTTCCTGTACAATAGAGGGAGAGTGACGTGGATCACACAGCCACTCTGGAAAAACCAAATCACCCCACTTCTTGTAGGTCCTTTTCAGATGAGACTAACAATCGAGCTGTTCTGGATGTTCCTCACATTTTGTTGCACTTACATTACTGAAAACCATTTACATCCAATCAAGAAGGGAAGTCTTTTGGTTAACCTTTTCCATTCAGCCCAGCTGCGATGAATCCACGATGAATCATTTGAACGAATGACGCTCTAAACTGGGCTCCTCTTCTCTGGCAGATGCTCACTTACATGACACTGAGAAACAAATAAGCTCAAAGCTTTAAAAAGACATGCATGTGTGTGTCTGCCATTCTGTACATTTGTAAACCTGTGAGGATGTATGTTTGAGCACTATTGAGGCTTTTGGGACCAACAACCCAAACTGAACGGCAGTCTAAATGCTGTAGCTCATAATAATTTCACAGCTCTCAGGTGGGCCATGCAGCTTTGCAGTCTCAGTCTTGTTGCTACATGTCTCATAATGAATGTGCGTGTTTGTGTGTTGTGAGTAAAAGAGAAAATACAGCCATCTTTCAGTTTCCCAGTCTACAGGGATTCATGGGCTGCTAACAATACTGATTATCTACTGCAGCTGAAAGCATCACACAGACTCAGCAAGGGATGAAAGTCCCATTATGGCAAGAAGCTGTAAACTAACCATGAATGTGTCCGTTTATTTATGTATGTGTGTTTGTGTGTGCTCATATACAACAAAGATTGTTACTGCACAAGCTTTGAATTAATTAGAAAAATGCTCTTATTAAATCTGTTGTGTGTTTCATAGGTTTCAGCTTGGGGCGGTTATGTGTTCATCATCAACCTTATTCCTCTTCACGTGTTCGTCCTACTGCTCATGCAGCGCTTTAGTAGGAGAGTCTACATAGGTGAGCACACACACACGCACACAGCTGTATTTTCTCTACTTACACAAGACCCAAAGCCATTAACATTTAGGTGGGGACACCACCCAGAGTAGCCTGTTATTTTTTAGTTGTAACGTAACTGCACAAACACAGTAATCGATGATTAACAACATCCATTAGCAGCCGATGTTGTGTCTGTAATGAGACTGATATCAGGTTTACACATATCCCCCAGAGAAGGGCAGAAGGGAGACACGATAATAGTAGAGAGATGGAGAGTGAAAATGTAGGCAGGGAAAAAAGAGGGAGGGGGAGAAGATTAAAGCAGTCTTCTCTTCAAAGAGTTTGCATCTTTGCACACTCTGAACTAAAACTCACTGATCATGAATCAAGTCCTGACCCCAGCTCCCTATTGATGCTGCAACACCATACCATTGCTTCGATTCAAATCAACAGCCCTCCTTAAATACTGGTTCATAATCCTGTGGAAATAATGACATATCAGAATGTGAAAAGCACACAGTTGGCAAAGGTTAAATTGGCAAAAAGCTGTGACATGTGGAATTAAAGAGAAGCCATAGCGAGCACTGTAAGATCGGCTGGTACAGAGGAGCAAGAAGAGACTGGCTGACTGGTGGGTCCTGCAAACTCCAATGGGATCACTGGCAAAATGAATAAATTAGCATCAAGTTGACTTTACCATCGTTGTCCCCTCTCCTGCCTCCTTCATCTTCCTCCCCACTGCTCTTTCCCTTCACCTCCTCATCCCCGCTCTCTCTCTCTCTGAAGACCAGCTTCGAACATTATGCCTGTAGCAACTCCGTAATTGAGTTAGTTCAAAGTTGTAATAGCTCACCGTGTTCTGTGATGCATACCTTGTACTGTGATTTGGAGTCAAGTCTGTGACACACTGCTGCCACACACTACCCTGCAGTTGGTCCAGCTTCCCTGTCTAATAAAGCAGAAATAATGAAATCCAATTGAAATTTTATTATCCTTTGTGCAACATCTCCTCTGCAGCAGAGGAGAAAACATTAACAGAGGAGGTGGGGCATAAAATATTCCCTGTTATCCCCCCTAATTTAAACTTTGTGAAAGTAGAGTACAGTCTGTCATAGACTTTGACTTTCAGCAGGACCGAGCCAAGGTAGAAAGAGTCAGAGTCATGGTGACTAAATCAAATCTGAGCAAACAGACATGAAACATGCATCTAACTTTTACTTTAGTATACCGTTATCTTCAGTGTTCAGGACAGGACACTCCAGTACCTTTCATGGCAGCTACACCATCACTGATATAATTCCTCACGGGGCTTGTTTGGAGGCTGTTCCAAAAGAAAAAGCCAACATCCTTATGCAGCTACAGATCATGCCAAAAGATGCTCATGCCAGCTTCTTAATAGCTGAATCAAAGTGTCCAGAAAGAGGATGGAAAGAGCCTGCTTTAATTAAGTCGAAAAGAGATAAATAACCACGTTAGTGGTACGTTTGTCTGCAACAATGATAAGGATACTGTGTAAAAGGAAGACTAGACAGTCCTTATAAATAATATTAATAATTATTATTTGTTATTATTTTAAGTTATTATATGTAAACTGTTGAATGTCCTCACATGAACTGTTTTTGTGTCAGTAGTGGATTGTAACTGGTTGATGTCTTCTTGCAGCTTACAGCACCTTCTACATTGTCGGCCTGGTCCTGTCCATGCAGATCCCCTTTGTGGGTTTTCAGCCAATCAGGACCAGTGAACATATGGCCGCAGCAGGTCAGTAGATCAGGCACCTGGGGTTTGGGTGGAAAGTGGGAAAATGGTATTGAAATAGTGAAGTGCTCACTACTTTGTGACTTTCACTGCTGAAACAGCTTGTTTATACTTTATAGAAAACGTATCTCTACATGTGTCATAAATCATTCAGAACTGGGTTACTGCTCTTGTCCCATACCAGAAAATATATCAATTTATTATAATATATATATTCTCATGGCCAGTCAAATAAGAATTCTTTGAACAAAGGTTGTGTTTCAAATCTTTATCCCACTCTTGTTTGCAATATATCTCTGCAGGTATGTTTGTGCTGCTTCAAGCCTATGCCTTCCTGCAGTACCTGAAGGATCGACTGACCCGACAGGAGTTCCAGACTCTGTTCTTTCTGGGAGTCTCTCTGGCTGCTGGAGTGGTTTTTCTCTCTGTCATCTACCTGACATACACAGGTTGGTTCACACTGTCTTGTAGAGGCTGGTTGACTGAACGGCTCTCATACCTTTTCTTCTCAGGAAAATAACTTATTTTGGATTAAATTCAAATTTAACACTGAACCTCACCACCGGTGTTTGTATTTGCTATAGGCATCTACAGTGGCTTCCACAGTGTTTGAGACAAAGACCCATCATGTATCCATTTACATGTAGTAATTTGGCTTTGCGTGTGTGTGTGTGTGCGCGTGTGTGTGTTTCACCTTCAGGTTACATCGCTCCATGGAGTGGGCGCTTCTACTCCCTCTGGGATACTGCGTAAGTCATGAGAATTTATGTGTTGTACTTTTGCACTTGACTGAAGACTCCTGACCACAGGTGATTAACTGGCGTGAAATAATGGGCTGTAGCACATTAACCAACGAATCAGTTAACTGGTTTAGATAGAAAGTGGTGGAGTGGGACAAAGTTTGATGGAAGATTCATTCCACCTCGTCTACTAAATCACATCAAATGGAAACCAAATACTGCGCTATGGACCAGCACTGCCATGTAGCCTGTCCATCAGCCCCATCACAAAGTCTTAAACAGATAATGCTCCATTTCACACTCACAGACCCTGGCTTACAGGGAACTGTCAGACTGCAGCTTTAGCTAAAAAACTAAACCCTCTTGTGTGAAGTTGGTTGTTGCTGCACTTCTGTAAAAGAAGTCATCCACACACCCAAGATAAGCAACATCATTCAAACGTTATTTGGATTAAGCTCTCACAGCTTTGTTATCAATATTCATTGATATTCATTCCTTTCAGAATGAGTCAAGTGGATATTAAAGGACATAAGATGAATTATTACCTTGTATAAAACGACTGACGCAGATAAGGCATTGACACTGATACTGCTTTATAGACCTCTGTTTCTGGAGTGCCTCACTTCTCTCTGTCCTTCATGTTATCCACAGCTATGCTAAGATCCACATTCCTATTATAGCATCAGTATCGGAGCACCAGCCTACAACCTGGGTGTCCTTCTTCTTTGACCTTCACATCCTTGTCTGTACCTTCCCAGCAGGCCTCTGGTTCTGCATCAAGAACATCAACGATGAACGTGTCTTTGGTAAGAGACATGTCGTGCAATGCAAAGTATTTAAACACTGTTGAATTTCTACTAAAAGCCAAGTATAAGTACAATAAAGCAGACATTTTAACAACAGGTTCATCTATAAAGCACCCTGTGGTTGTAGGTGTTCAGCCACCTGTGTAACTAGTTGGGGTTGGTGTCCCAAAACCACCCACACAGCAGCATGCTAACAAGTTACTGCTAGTTGACACCATGTCCATCTAGTCAGCATGGTGCTCTAACAGGCACTTTGCTACTTAACTCGTCAAGCTTGAACTGTTCACCTGTAACCTCTCTATCTCACCCTGTTCTTTCCCCACACTAGTGGCGCTTTACGCCATCAGCGCAGTGTATTTTGCCGGCGTGATGGTGCGCCTGATGCTGACTCTGACCCCAGTGGTGTGCATGCTGTCGGCCGTCGCGTTCTCCAGCGTCTTCGAACACTACCTGGGCGATGACATAAAGAGGCAGAGCCCGCCTGCAGAGGACAGCGGGGACGAGGACGACAGGAAGAATGCCAGCAACCTCTATGACAAGGTCAAGGCTCGTCAGACTGCTTGCTCAATCAGGCCTTCATGCCTCATACCAAAGTATTTAAAGCTAGAAGTATAATGTGAAAGACAGACCCACAAATTCTAACCACTTGGCCCTGCAGTCCCCCTCAACTCTGCAGAGCATTTGTCAGCTAATTTCCATTCACAAATGTACTTGTTTGGTTCAGCCTCACTGCTCTTATCAGGCTTATTTCCAGCAACAGCAGTCAGCTAATTTTCAGTGGAAAAGCTCTGACACCACCACCTTCCTCCTTCCCACCAAATTGCATTGTATTGCATTTACAGTAGAAGCTACAGAGCTGATTTTTCTCAGGAATTTATGACAGTAACAGAACAAGAAACACAACTCCGTGGATCCTGAAGTTGCTCCGTCTCTGCTAGATGTTCCAATAGGCAGCAGTCTGCTAACACATATCATATTTATCATGTCACTGTATAATATGAATAGTTTTCTGTCATACACATTTAGCTTCCCCTGTCTATTTGCAGCTACACATACACAATAGGTTTTGTCCAACAGCAAAACAAAAGAGCAGTCACAACACAAAAAAATGAGTATGATAAAGTGAAGAGCTCTAGCCTCCCTCAAAGCCCTCTACAGAATAAGTGGGTATATGGAATGGATGGATGTATCCTCATTACTCTCCTCCTTGCCCTTCCTCTGGGAAACCAAATAACACTGTTGTCCAGTGTTTTTCTCATGCTGCTTCTGCATTTCTTCCAAATCGATACAGTGGAACTAATGCATTACCAACCAATCACAGGTCTCCTGAACCAGCAACAACAATAAATTATCCGTGTGAGAACACTTAGTTAGTAGCAGTGCACTAATGGGGCATTTGTACACTGCACATTCCAGTTTTGATAGTCTTCACAAAATGGCTTCCTGACACTGTGCTGTGTCCTGCAGGCCGGGAAGGTGCGTAAGCATGAATCGGAGCAGGAGAAGGCAGAGGAGGGCCTGGGCCCCAACATCAAGTCCATAGTCACCATGCTGATGTTGATGCTGCTCATGATGTTTGCTGTGCACTGTACCTGGGTCACCAGCAATGCCTACTCCAGTCCCAGTGTCGTACTGGCATCTTACAACCATGACGGGTGAGGATAAAACACCATGAGCTTTTCAAACATACAGTACACATCTATGACTGTACCTCTGGCCAACCGTAACTTTCTCCACCAGCTCCCGTAACATCCTGGATGACTTCAGAGAAGCCTACTACTGGCTGAGACAGAACACCGAAGAACACGCCAGAGTGATGTCGTGGTGGGACTACGGCTACCAGATAGCAGGCATGGCAAACAGAACCACGCTGGTCGACAACAACACATGGAACAACAGTCATATAGCACTGGTCAGAGTTGTACTGCTGTACATTTATCAATGTTGATCAGATTTGACCTTCTGCCTCTGTTAACGAATTCTCTGAATGGAACCTTTAATTAAAGGGGCAATGCACCAGTTTTTACTCATGAAGACTGGTTCAGTATGGGACGTCCTACTCAGCCTGTGAAATTCGCTGTTTAATGTTGTCTACAACCATGTTGCTGAAACAGACTTAGTTTTTAATATAGCTTGGCAAGAATCCCCCTGAAAATCTGTTGCCTTCGTTCTTGTAGTCCTACTTGTTTCTTGTTGTGTATTTCTTACTACATCTACCACTCTTTGTATCCATACCTTACTTTACATCTCCCAATTGAGTTTTTTTTAACTATGTGAAACACTGTTGCCTTGGTTTATTGCGCCCCCAAGTGGAAACACATTGTATCACTACTGAATTGCACAGCAGTGCAATTTAATATGGATCTTCCAAAAAGTCGTAGGATTCAGAGACAGAATAAAGAAGTCAAAACTGAGTCCAAAGCCTGCACTTCCCACAGGGCAACTTTATAGCTTTTGCTAGACCCTACGTTCCGCACTGGGGTGGGGGTTATTTACTGAAACATGAGGACACTCGAACCACTCAAAGCACCTCCAGTTTTCATCAGCTGTGTAGCATGTCCCATCTGCACCCCTTTTATTAATCAGGTAAAACTGGGGGGAAAAATTACATCGATCTAAAATTACAACAATCACAACTTTGTATACAGGTGGGAAAAGCCATGTCCTCAAACGAGACAGCAGCCTATGAAATCATGAGGTCACTGGATGTTGACTATGTCCTGATCATCTTCGGTGGTGTGATTGGCTACTCGGGTGACGACATCAACAAGTTCCTGTGGATGGTGCGCATTGCAGAGGGGGAGCACCCAAGGGACATCAGGGTGAGAGACACGTCACACATTGGTGCACTTCAGTCCCTTCTCTGGGCATACAGCAGGTTTTAAATATTAAATAAAGACGGCTGTCTGCAAAGTGGAATTCATATCAATGTTTAATGTCTCTGTGGTCTGCAGAAAGAAATCAAAGCCAAGTAACCAAGTGCTTTAAGATGTTGGAACCATGATTTTACTTTGCAGCCAAAGTGTGTGTGAGTTCACTCATGTCTCCCACTGTCTGTCTCCTTATCTCAACCCAGGAAAGTGACTACTTTACCCCACAGGGAGAGTTCCGAGTGGACAAAGCCGGCTCCCCCACCTTACTCAACTGCCTTATGTACAAAATGTCTTACTACCGCTTTGGAGAGATGCAGGTATGACATTATTACTAATGTTTCCTCTTCTAAAGTAAAGTGATCTCACCACAATGAAATTGGTTTAAAAAAGGAACAATAACCTTTATTCACCGATGATCATTTCTGTCAAGTTGGACTTCAGGACGCCACCGGGCTTTGACCGAACACGTAACGCTGAGATCGGCAACAAAGACATAAAGCTGAAGCACCTGGAGGAAGCTTTCACCTCCGAGCACTGGTTGGTCCGAATTTATAAGGTCAAAAAGCTGGAGAACCGAGACCGTGTGGATCACAAGCTGCGAAGCACCAACACCAGTAAACAGAAGTACACCTCCAAAAAGGTACGTTAGCACAGATATCACCCACTGGATTCTGCCTGGTCTTCTGTTTGACTTTGATTTGTGCTTCTCCGCTAGTCTTTAAAGAGAACTTATGCATGTTGAAGTGGTTACTGAAGAACACCATGGTGTTGCTTTGTGTTTAATGGACTGTTTTTGGTCTTTGTCTCTGTGCAGACCACCAAGAGAAAGCGTGGATACATCCGGAACAAGCTGTCCCTCAAGAAGGGCAAGAAACTGCAGAAGAAATTTTTATAGGAAGATCACCATCGCAGGCACAGAAGGGGACGGAAGAGAGGAGAGAAAATCTTTACAAAAAAACTAAACAAAAAAGGAAAAAAAAAAACAGACAAAAAAAAAAACTTGAAACCAAAACAAGCAGTAAAAGATCAATCAAGATGACTAAGGAACATCAGAGGCTCCCCAGGACCACGCTGGGAAACGGTATCACTCAGAAGAAAGCATTGAACCCCAGCGGACCTGAAAAGCAGCGTGGAGGAGGTGTTGGCTAGTCCCGAGTTCCTCCCCACACTGAAACTGTGACCTTTGACTTGCTTTTCTTTTTGTACTTGAATGTACTGTAAATGTTGGGAGATGGAGGGAGCAAGAGAGATTAGCTGTCCTTAATCCAGGGCCTCAGTTTGGGACTGCTCTATGCACCATTCACACCACCGTTGTACCACGTGACAAAGTCAGAGCTGAGACCCTCACACTGACACTACTGCTCTTTCCCCTTGTTGGGGTTGAATAATTCCCACACTTGAAAAGTATGTTTGATGGAAAAGCAGGAAGAGAGACAGACACATACTTGCCCCCCACCATCTATTTTTCAGTTTCAATCAGCTGTCATTTACCACACTGCAGAAATTCACATGCTTATGAATCATCCAGCACTGATTTGGTCAAATCAGAGTAAACACATAGGTAATGTCTGTTTTAGTGTATTTCATGTATAAGTGTGAACAAGGAGAAGCCATCAACCTTCTTCCAACCTCATACTGCAGCACTGACAGGACATATTGTTTTAGAAGCAGACTGCACAGGCGTTCTTACAGCTTGGGTGTTATTTTCATATCGTCTGTCAGTAATGACACCATACTCTCCATTGCTGACAACTGGAACCCAGGGACTGAACAGTCAGGCAGGGTGTAAACAAACCCCAGGTTATTTAGACTGATTAGGAAAAGCCAGCTGTAAACGTATTACCCCAACTTAAAAACAACACGTCAGGTACCTGGAGTAGGCCTTATTTAAAATTCTCAGTGACAGATGTTTCTAGTAAAGATCAAACTCCAAAAACACTGGAGCCTACGTTTCCCATAATGCTACTCACTTGAATGCAGCGTTCCAATTGGACTGGAAGTTTGGAACTTCCACGTCCTCTGTTGAAAGTCTCAGCTGGAACAGTTAAAGTCAGATTTATGACTCAAAATCCAAGATGGCTGCTCTGCACTGTGTATCAACAGTGTGAACGCTGTAGTGTGACACTGTTTAATAGCAGTTGCGTTGTATTTGTGTTGTACACGGAGTACTGTCCATGTGGACATCAGTGGACATGTGCTGTGGTGTTTGTGCTTGTGATGAGCTGGTGCTTCTAACAATGTCAGTTCAGCTCTGACTTCCCTCTTCCAAGGTACGTGGGACGCACCAGTACTTTCAAACTCCATACCACATGTTTGAACCCCTGATGACATCATCTGGCTTAATGTTTTCAGCTTTGTAAAGCTCGTCCACAGAAGACGTAGAATACAAGTGTTTTTTGAGAATTCCTCAAACTGGATATGTGTAAGATTGGTGGGTTAGGTAATCTGGCTAAATCCCTGGTTTGTTTACACCTCAATATGTTTGACTTCTTCTTACACATTAGCAATGGCATTGAGCACGGTGATATGAGAACCAATAGAGTTTATGACAGACTATGAAAATAACATCTAAACTGTGGTAAACCAGAATCGAACAGAATTCGTTTTATTGAACCTCACTGGAACCGTACAATCATCAGTGTTCAACATGCTTCAGGGAAGCCAGACCAAGAACCACGATCCACATTTGACCATTTAACGTTTAACAAACACAGTCTGACCGAATGCTGAGAGGATCCGACACACTCTGCAGACTCTGCTCGTTCCTTCATGGATTTAGAAAAGAGTTCTGCAGTCCTCTGAGATCAGCAGCAGGCGGCTTTGTGTTTCCACTCTAAAGAAGTGTTACACCAACTACACTCTAGTGGGTCTTTGTAACTGGCTGGATTCTCAGTGTTGTTTTGACGTTATGGCAGAATGGTGCCAGACTTCTCCATGATTGAATCCACGTTATCGTGTTTATCGAAGATATTCCAAGAAACCTGTCTTCAAGCTTGAGTTGGTTTATGTCCAGGAGGTGGATAAGATAACATTGGCCTTCAAAGAAAAAAATCATATCCTTTCCAGAAGTCAACACAGTTGGTCAGTGAGTGTATTTATTACATGGACTATGAAAGCTGTGTTGATGAAGGCGAGCGTAGAATCGTGTCACAAAACACAAGGGTTTGTATTTTGTTTTGATTTGAGGTTTCTTCCATCAATTGTAATGATTTGGATGCAGACGAGAGAATGAAACATGCCTTTTTGAATAAAGAGGTTTAAGTAACTGTGTGATTTTATTCCATGTATCTCGTTTGCTGTGTATCTATAATAATCTAGTGAAAAATTGTGTTAACTTAAAAACGTCACTTTGTAGAAACACAGAAAGAATTTTAGCTAGTGTACTTTGGCTGGTTAGCAGAGCCAGGTTAGCTAGCTTTAATAGTAAAACAGAACTAAATGAACAATAGACATGTGAAGTAAAGCTGACTAAGCTATGCAAGTGTATATTTGTTAATGTTGGCATGTGGTCTTAGTTCACTACACTAAATACAGCGGAGGATTAAGGGAAGATCAGTAGTTCTGTAGCAGTTGTATCATATAGTAAACTTCAGAGAATCCATCTAATAGTGGACATTTCACTGAAAACCACACATTGCACCTGTATGGTGGCACTAGCTGACAAATGTGTACTGTATTCATCCTCTGAGGACAATAAATGTCTTCATCACATTGGCCAAGGGCGACTGGACAAGACACTGAAGCCTTGATGCCTCACGGGGTCAGTCGATCCACAAAGAATTTGATGTGGTGCAACAGAGACGCAACAGAATACTGTTACAAGTATTTTAATACTTTATACAAATGTTACATCCAGAACCACTCCAAAAATGCACACAATAAAAAAACAAATGAATTCTTGCATTGATAAAAATGCGTTTCTGCAACTGTTACAGCTCCTTTGTCGAAGCTAGAATTTATCCAATACATCAGCAAATGTATTGATCTAAGAAGCACTAGTTACTGATTACTAACACCATTACAATTATAACACCACCTCGCTGTAGGTGAATACACATTAAAAAGTTAACCGGGAGTTTCAAACACAAAGCAACACAATGATCTTAGCAGGACAGACATCAACACAACAAATCACTGCAGACACGACCAGCGCACCAGGCTTGCACAGAGGCACGGTCCTTATTGCCCCCACGGTGAAATAAACATCAGCACATTATGAATGTCATTCACTACAATTCTAACTTCAATTCCTATTGATCTGGATCAGAAACAAAGGAATTTTTCTATCACTCTGTGTATACGAGTGTCCCTGAATGTATCATGTGGAAGTCAAAATTGATATTACTCCAATGCCTCCAAGTAACTTTTTAAAAAGAAATATACATCAAATTCTTAACTGTGACAGACTTCTCTGGTGATTTGGATTTGTACAGGTGACCCTTCACAGCAGACTTAATGTCTACTTTAGGGACAAGTTGGAATACATCTGGGTTAAAACAATGGTATTGTCCTTTAGAGGAGACTATTCCTCATCTCTTTCTGAATAATCAAACTTCACCATGGCTCCTTTTGAGTCATCAGTTACAGGAGTAGATACCAGCCTTAGATTTCAGTGTAACTGCTCAGTCTTCATCTTCCTCATCCCCTCCAAACGACAGCAGGCTGTTATTCTTCACTTTCTTTCCAGACTTCACCTCAGTCCTCTCCTCCTTTTCTTCTGCGTCGCTCTTCTTTTTTTTGCTGGAGCTGGCAGTGATCCCCTGGAATTTATCTGAGGAGGAGCGCTTGGCAGGTTTCTTGAAAAGGATTTTGCCATCAGGAGGAGGTTCATCATCTGCATATAAGATAGATGGGTATGAGTTAGTAAACCAGTTTGTTTAAAAGTGCACAGGCAGTGATTTTCATTTTTGATGCTTGCTGTTGCATGCATGTCTTTCAGATTGTCTTCTTCAATACACCTGACAAATATGAGAACACATTCATATCCCTGCCTCTGGACTGCATTTCATTTGAGACTCTTAAAGACTTGTTGTTGCTTTTTCGGTCTTACCTTTCTCGGCACCACCTCCAGGATGCAGTTCACTCTTAATCTTCTTCACTTCCTCAGCAGTCAGGTCTCCACTTTTTAGGATCACAACTTGAGGCAACTCGTCCTCTCGATCACTCCCACTGTCATCATCCAGCGTTGGCATCACCTGACGCTGAGAGAGGAACAGCAGGGGGATCAGGCCAAAACCCTCTTAATGTACTTATGATGTACCCACAAGCAGACGAGGATAGGAAGTAGTGTAGGTGGGAGCTAGTGTAGCAAGACTGGGATAAACAGCAGCAGATCATTGCTGGGGGGTTACCACTGCGCTTCTCACCCTCATGTTTGGCAGTAGAGAGCAAATCGACGCATTACAAAGAGAAGAAGAAGACGCACCATTCCAAAACACACCTGAACGCCACACAAAGGTGAGAAATGTGCTTTGTTGTCAAACGTCGTGGTCTGATTTAACAAGAGAAAAGAGTGTTGCATATGTGCGTCTAGTCAGTTAAAGTGAAGCGTGTTTCTATGACTGACTGCTGCTCAGTGAGGAGACAGCTTGAACTAATGTTAGTTATCTTCGTTTGAACTCTGCAGAGAAGAGGAGGACGTGTTTTAGTCCCATTCCACACAGACATGTCCCATATTCTGGGTCCGAGCTGCTAGCTTGCACGATTAGCCAAACCAACACGTACCTTTGTATCAACAGTCGGCCCCTCTTTATACCCGACGTCATTTTTAAACTTCTTCAGAAAGGACGGTTCAGATGGTTTCACCCACGACACGCCACTGGGCTTTCCTTTGCTCATTGTGAAGGAGTAAAAGAACACAGGTGCTACAGAAATGCTAACACCAGCTACTGACGCTCCGAAGCTTGCTTGACCTAGAGACGCGATGTTCGTCACTTCCTTTTCTGACAAGTATAAAAGCGCCTTCGTTTTCTTGGTTAATTTTCAAACTGACGCTAAGTAATAAACATTACAATGCTATATATAAACAACTTGTTTAAACTACTAATTCGTTTGATTATAAGCTAAAACGTTGCTGTAAACATCTTGTAAAAAGGTTTCTCGTCAAAGTTCAAGTTGGCGCTTATTTTGAAAAGTCTTCCCTCGTAAACATCCTTTTAGTACCAGTGAGGGCTCATGGGAAATGTTGGCTGCTAAAACGAACACATTGAAATGACATTAGGCTGCGTTTTCAAAAGCAACTAATCTAAACACAACAGGAGAGATATAAAGCATTCTGTGGATACATATGTTACTTGTTTCCGTAGGGTTTCGAAGGAGTTTTTTGTTGTTGTTGTTGTTACTTCCGCTTTCATTTCGACTATGTGCACACATCCATGGGATATAACCCATCAGAGCGTTTCACATGGATGCAGTCGAGTATGATTCAAGGCTCCTTTTACGCGTTGTTAGCGGGGTTTTTAGGTGCCGCCGCCTCGCTGTCTGCCAAGCTGTCGCTTGGTGCCGACTATGTGAGAGACTTGTGTCTCAGCTGGACCCAAACGCAGCATGGAGCCATGTACTGTGACGGGGTGAGACAGAGAGCGATTGTTTTCTCGTTCGTTTCTCCCTTCATTCTCGTGTAATTCTGTTTTAAATATAATGTTCAAAATGTTTTGTGTTCCTCACGTCTAAAATGCATTCAAATTACACCGAGTACACTGCGTTGTGTAGACTTAAAATATGTGTAAATAGCATCAAAGAATGAGACAGTAGGAATTGAAGCCGCCATGTTGATCTGTTACTGTCAAAATAAAAGCACACCTGTGCTGTTCCTATTCTTTCTGTCCGCTTTGAAACTGATGTATTCATGAAAGCCACAGCGATAATTACTGCAGTGAAATAATTCCAAACAAACGGACCAGTGACACAACCTCAAACCAGAACTAAACCACACTTTACCTACGACTCGCCGCTATATGACTTTGAGTTATTAGGCTCGTTCGACATGAACGAGTTCTGCGCAGAATCGACCACCGGTGATCGGCGCGCAGTGCATGCCGGTTAGTTTTCTGTCCGGCTGATCCCGACATGCTCTGACGTCATCCATTCGTAAGTAACGATAACCTCGTGAGACCAAGGCGGCCGACAAAACCCCAGTGCATGATGGGAAACGCCTGGTCACCTGATCTAAGACCTGATTGGTTCATGTGTTGGATCAATAAATGGGACGTTTTATAGAAACGTTTAATCTTTTATTTACTTTGAAATATTTTGAGTTCATTTTTCAGAATTTTCACAGTGAAGATCGATTATTTTACAGAATAAACGTGATTTCTTAGAAAATACAATTTTAGTCTCAAACTAGATGATTAAGAGACAGATTTCTTTCAGATAACTAAAATAAAACATCTGCACAGATGTTTCAACCCTGACAGTCCAAATATCTGACAAATCAATATTCAGATTACACATCTGGGGTTTCTATTGACTCATAAATGTTTTTACATTTATAGTTTAATCAGCAAACTGACGTGACTGCGTTTCATGATACTTTCACCCATTTCATGTAAATATTTAATTTATAGGGAGGTTAAACCAAAAACACACCATCTTCTGTGTAGCCTCTTAACAACAAACAAAAGTTACTGGAAACTGAGAACAAAATAGAAATGTATTGATTCTGTATCCGACCTCAGGGGATGTATTTGGTCCCAGTAGCAGGTTGAATGCTGCTGGAAAAGTCTGAAACTCTTCATTGACCCCTGCTGCCGCTGCCTGCTCCCATTGGCTTTTTCAGGCGAGGCGCAGTTCATCTTGAACGAGGCTTTTATCAGCCATTTGTTCCCCATGCACAGCTGACTGCAGGTTCCTCTTTTACCTGTGTGTTTCCAGCTCCACATCCCCCTGCGGCTGCTGTGCAGAGGCCTGCTGTTCATCTGTAACGCTGTTATGTGGACCTTCTTCTCCAAGGCTCTCAGACACTGCTCCTCATCAGCCAGAGCCACAGTCACCACCACCGCATCCAACTTCATCTCCACAGTAAACTCTCTAAACGTGCTTGTGGCGCGCATGCACTCAGACTGTTCACATTTCTGTCAGCATCTTCTGAGTCTCTTTTGTTTGTGTCCAGGCTGTCATGGGGAGGCTGATTTTTGGAGAATCCCATGGTGCTCTGTGGTGGGTGGGCATCTCTCTCACTCTGTGTGGACTGCTGGTGCTCCATGGATCTGCACCTCAGACCCTCCCACAAGATGAGGGCAAAAAGGACTAGTAATGTAAGTATCTGTTGGATGACTCTCTGAGAGACAAATAGTGGAAATTCTCATGCACCTGGATGTGTATATAAGGATGCACTATTCATTTTCATATTCATCTACCTGCCCTTCAAATGTAGCGCTTGCTCTCTGCAAATTAATCTGTCCAATTTATTATTGAATAATTATTTAATATAACTAAATAACACATTTTGTTGTGCATACAAATGTACAAAAAAAGTCCGCTCAACAGAGATTAATGTCCAGAAAACTTCTGCATATTTCCTTTTTCAATGGCCGCTAAGGCTGTGTTCACATTTCAGACTTTAAAGCTCACGTCAGAATTTTTAGTCAGTTCTTTTTGAGTTGATGGTTCACATTCATGTTCATAACTGGTACATGTGCTCCAGTGCAGCTGAAGGCCTAAACTGCCTGACACATGCAGCTTTAAATGAATTATGTGCTCACTTATAGCTATGTTATAGTAAACCTGAAACGTCCGCACCTCTCCATATGGTTTCAATTGATTACCATTTGATCTCAAAACAGTTTTTGGTTGCTGTGAAGATGTGTGATTACATAACTAGATATTTGCTTTTATTAAAGAAGCAAAAATAATGAACTGTTTCTTCAGCTTCATCTTATCCTTTAACTTCATGATACTGTTTTTTTCAAGTAATTTGGTTTAATGTATTAAAAGACCCTTGATGGACATACAGCACAGTATTCCTATACACCAATATAAAGAGCAACTTAACTCATTACAATGATTACTGGCCATATGTATATATCTATATATATATATATATATATATATATATATATATATATATATATATATATATATATATATATATATATATATATATATATATAATCTGTCTTATTTGAAACTGTAAAACCATTGAGATGAACTTATAACACATATAGTCATTCTTTTTGATTTCTCTGATGAGTGTGAACATAGTCAAACTCTTAAAATCAGTACTATTTAATAGGAAATAAGTCTAATTTAGAACTTAAAAATGAACACCAACCATTAATATAACATAACACATTTTAAGACAATGCAAACATGAAAAACCTTGAGTGGTCCCATAATATTCAGCACCCATTTGCAGTTAAAAGCCCTTATCCAGCAGCTGATCTCTAGCTTATATATATATATATATATATATATATATAATCTGTCTTATTTGAAACTGTAAAACCATTGAGATGAACTTATAACACATATAGTCATTCTTTTTGATTTCTCTGATGAGTGTGAACATAGTCAAACTCTTAAAATCAGTACTATTTAATAGGAAATAAGTCTAATTTAGAACTTAAAAATGAACACCAACCATTAATATAACATAACACATTTTAAGACAATGCAAACATGAAAAACCTTGAGTGGTCCCATAATATTCAGCACCCATTTGCAGTTAAAAGCCCTTATCCAGCAGCTGATCTCTAGCTTATGAATCTCTTCAACATGAAGTCAATTACCATCCATCTTCCACATTGAGAAATAAAGTGGTGAATGCTGGACACAGATGCCAGCCTTAAGATATAATATATGAAGTGTGTCACACTTAAACATTTGCTCAGAAGACACATAAGGCACAAGCTTCTCAGAAAATGGCAGCAGAGACAGTCAAGTTGAAGAAAGCATAATGCCTTATGCTTCACTTTTACACTAGTGTTGCTGTTAGTGGTGTTCTCCTGAGGCAGATCAATGAGACGCCTTGAAACTCATCCATCTTCCCTCCTACTTGAATCAGAAACACTTTGGTTGCATTCACAAGGGGGCTATATATTCTTCCAGCCCTCTTTACGTCACCAGCTGCTGCTTTAAAGGAAATACTGCAGGTTTGGCAGCACAAGTTGGACTGTAAGAGATTATTTCCAATTAAATGTGTTAGATTCCCTCTTACTGTGTGCACAAGAACAGTTTGGTGAATGTATTCACATTGAGGTCAAATCCCTGATAAAATCTTGTGGCCACAAATTCCAAAGACACTTCCAAAGTGTTTTCCCTAGCTGAGTGGTATCTCTATTATGTCCTCCTTAATGATCTCCCCCTGTGGAACGGTGACATGCTCTGCTGGGCTCTTCTTGCAGCTCAGCCCTGCGAAGGGGCTGCACCAGGACAGAGAGAATGGGCCCCCAAACGCCATCTGCATTGCCTCCCAGCATGGCACCTTCCCCCACTTCCCCGTCTCTCCCTTGAGACGCTCAATTCCCTGGAGAAGACATAATGGCATAGTCAGGTGAAAGCAGCTGAGCCAGCAGGACTGCATGTTTATCACCTATTCACATCATCAGCCACTGCTATGACACAGAGTTGATGACAGTACTCAAACTGCAACAACACACTATGGTTTAGCATTGTGGGCTAGTTCCTCAGACACACTTGGAACATTTCCAGACTTAAAAATAGGCTGGAGCTTGGAATTAAAAGTTAGGAAGGATTTTATTAAAGTCTGCCTTAATACAAAACTCATTTGCCCCATGAATGTGGTAAGAGTTAGTGGTCAGTGGTGTTATCGGCAATTATTCCTTCCTAGTGTGTCTGCACAGTAAAATTTTAGTGTCCTCGTTCTGTGGCAGTCTACAGCAGAGCTAGGTGCATTAGCAAATGAGCACAAAACCCAAGTTTACCATTAAAGCTCAAGGGAATGGGAATAGTTTGTCAGGTGTCTGGTCACACCAGATTCTTTCAACTCAGACTGCAGAGATGTATTTCTATGCTTCTGTATTTTAATACAGAAACTATGCTAAACTCTTCCTCATTTTTTACAGTGGCATAAAGAGAAATGTAGTTTCTGTAATTGAGGCAGAGGACAAGAGAAACTCAATTTGGTTAGGTAGATTTACCCTAGAGAACGCACATTTTTCTCATTGGGTTTCATGCTACAGCATGATATATGGGTCTAGCTGGTGCAAGCTTAGCTAGTATGAGCAGGAGTGGGTTGTATAATGATCAAATCTCTGATTGTGCATAAGGCTTGGGAGTACTGTACTGACATAGGTTTACATGTTGTCAGCTCTCAGCTCTTCTTTATCAGTTCTGATTCATTTTTTTTCTGAGAAACATGCCCAAGATTCAATGAAACACTGCACAAAATGAATCACATGCACTCTAAAGGTGAAGTTCATACAGTGCATGCATTATAGACCTCATACATTCCTTCATGTTTGGTTGAATCTGGAATTGCACAAAAGAAGTAATGGTGTACTTTGACACTTTGGGATCTGCATGCGAGTGACATGTTAAGCTTGATGAGACGACTACAGCAAGCTTACCTCTGTCAAGATTACTAAGAGCCGTCTGCTTCAGAAAGCTTCTGGCAGGGTAGGTTCTCAACCAAAGCAAATGCATGAGTGCGGAGAGAATGTTGCATGGGAAATAGGCACGTTATAGACAGTTAAGTGAGAGAAGAATGGAAGACAAGGACAGGGAAAATTTAATAATGCAGGAAGTGACAGATAAATGAGAACAGCAATATATGGAGGTAAAGTAAAAATTAGGTATGAACTGATATAGAGTACTGGGATCAGCCCAGCTCTACAGTGTAGCTATTTGCTGCATCGAAAACTATACATTTGTGCGGAAATGTAAAAAAATAATTTAGACACACCTGTAAGTAACTGAATTCAGACGCTGGGGCTGGCAAAATACATGGATTGTCACAACTTGGTTGGTCCCTACATGGTGGTCAAGAGCAACCTGTTTGCTTTATTATCATCCTCAAGGTGTCTAGAATTTAACTGAAGACCTGTGTCAAATTCTATTAACTGGGAATAACAAGGTCCTTGTGTATTTACGGCGCCACAGTTCACAGTGATGCATAGCAGTAGCTTCAATAACTGTGTAATGGAAGAAGTTTGGAACCACCAAATTTATCCTCGTTTAGAGCTAGTAACACTTAATTAGGTCATTCTGCTTTCTCTCTTTGTGCTCCACAGCTTTTTTTAAAATGTAGATCGATGGATTTTATCAATTTAAAAATACAATCTTTATTTCTATGACACAGTAACAGGTTTAGAATACTTTCTGAAGTTACTGTATTTCTATCTGCTCCACCAAGTAAATAAACACATCCAAAGAAAAGCGAGCCAACACAGTTTCTGCATTGCAACTGAGAAATATTTATTCTCTGTGCATGTGCTGAAATATCTTCAGAAAATTTAGAAAGAATTAAAATTTTTGTAAAAAAACAAACCCAAAACAAACAAAAAAAAAAAGAATCATCTCCACCATCATACCAGCAGTTTTACATACATTATTAAACTAGCCTTCTCTACCATGCATTCACATAACAAAGGATACATACAACACCATGTAAGCAAAGAATAGAAGAAATGCACACTGCAGAACAGAGAGCAGTGCACACAGGAGAAAATCTTAAATAATAGTAATAGAGAGTAAATTCGCCACATTAGTACTTGTGTAAATGTGAAAGTTAATACTTTGTTAAATGCTTTTAAGTAGTATGGAATTATTCAGCAAAACAGTTCAGCTAATATCCAGCTTCTGCATGAGATGTATGCAGAGTCATTACTTCACTTTAACGCCACAGAGGATTTAACACGTTTTCTCCAGCAGAGACTGTTTTTAAAGACAACTCTGTGTCCTGTGTTGAGAACTTTTGTATCCAAGCTTTCCCCAAATAATCACGACTGTGACGTTCTTCGAATTTGGCACATGGTCACAACAACAAAAAGCCACATGGGCACAGAGCCTGTTTCTCTGGCAATCGATCATGCGCACACAGAGGGAGCGTTGGTGTTACTGTGGGAGGCCAAAGCTTTCATCAAGAAAAGCAGAACACACCAATATTACAGTGTAGTTGTTAACAGCATGCCAACAACTTTCTCACAACCATGTTTTGCTGCTGACAAACAAGGTGAGAGTGACATTTGTGCTAAGTGGATTGTTTATTGTCCTCAATAAGCACTGGACTGACTGGCATTTGATTTTTAATTGGATTCTGTTTGGGGAAACAATAACAACAAAACTGACTTATTTTAGTCATCTTGTGTTTCTTTTTTAGTCTTACTGTATGTCTCTAGCATGTCTTCTCAGTGATTTTGTGTCCCTGGGGCCCCGACTCCCTGTGCCTGTGGCTCTGTGCTCATTAGGCCCGTTCAGTAATCCATCCATGCTCACTCGCAGCGGATCATGTCAACCATGTATCAGAGAGGAATCAGGAGAATGTTCCACACTTAGAAAACATGTACAGTGGCTTCGGAAAGTATTCAGACCCATTGATTCACAATTACAAAGGGAAAACTGTGAATCTTCAGATCATTATTTCAGTACCATAGCAATTTCTTGGCCACCTGGATTTAGGCAGTTTGTATGTTTTACAATTGTTACCACCATAAAAGCCAGATAAATTGAGTGCTACTGGAATTGTCCTCGATCCAGAACTTTCCATCTCTGCTGCGAGTTCTTGGACTTTGTAGCTTGATTTGTGTCATGACATAAAGTGGGACTTATACACACAGACATGGGCCTTTCACAACTATGTCCAATCAACTCAATTGGCCACATGTGGACTCTGGTCAATTATTTTAATCAAATCCATTTAAAACAAAATCTACAAGTGAAGGGGTCTGAATAAATTATGAAGCCACTAGTTGAGAATCAGGAACAACTGGTTACTCTATGTCGATATGAAGCTTTAAAAGGTCATTTCACTGTAAAATTATAAAAAGACATTTTACCATTTCTGTCCTAGTGCACAGTCCTGCATGAGTCGAATTTTGCAAACCGGCACACCTACCCTCAGCCGTTGATTGATGGCCACCATTCAGTTTTCTCATGCTGGTCTCTATCCACCACAATATTAAAACCACCAGGCCATGTTACTGTTGTGGCTGATGGGTGCAGTCATGATAAAACTCATCCAGACTGTACGATGATTATGGTCTGTGCAGAACTTGGAAAGGGTGACTGAGTTGTGCAAAACATTGATGCAGCTAAAGTTTCTTATGCAATGGTAACTAAAGATAACATCTGCATTTGATGTCAGCCAGCTGCATTCTCACTTACAGAATGGTAATTAGATGGTATATAACTTCTTTATAGTCATCTTTCTTTCACCCATGTCCAGGTAGCCCTAAAGAAATGTCCATCCTCTGCTACTATATTGGGGTAGCAGAAGGGGTTTCGCGTATTAGATATCTCATCATTTGCATGGTCGGACGCCACCAGGAGCAGATGATAAAATGTCTTTTTGGTAATTTAGCTGAAATAACACTAAAATCAAGAAAAGATACAGAGCAAGAAAAGAGAAGGCTTCTGATACAACAGAAAGAGAAAGTGATCAGAAAACACATACATCACAGTGTTCACAAACTGAAAAGGTTTCTTTATCCCTGCAACTTGACTCACTTGAGGCAACACAAAAATGAACATACAGCTCACTTCGTTTGGCAACACAAATAGCAGATGAGTAGCTGTCCATGGCTAGTGAGGGAGATGCAGTGTAAATTGATTAAGCATTGGGAGCAACAGAACACCACGACTGGCACTCAGTGAGGCTAAGCTGGGCTTCCCACTTTGGTTTTGGCCTGGCCGCCTTGTTCCCTGTGCTGATCTCTCACACCACATACTGGTATGTCTCAGCTTTCCCATGATCAGGGGTAGAGAAGGGACTAAACCACAGTATGGAGAAAGGGTGTCCAAATACCGCCCTCATGTTCATCCACTTAGTTTTTTTAGCCCATCTTCTCTCTTCCTTTTTCAATTGCTCTATGCCCTGAAAATAAGAGACAACCAAACTTCAGTTGGTGTACTTTGGTGACCCTGCCAGTCATTCAGTCAGTAACAAAATTTAAATGATTAATTTTTTTCCATCTCACAAAACATTAATATAAATACACAAGTCTTTATTATCCTTCCCTACAAGGATAACATACAGTCGCTGCTTGTGTTTGTTGCCTCTGGGTGTTGTACCAGCCCTCACCCTTTTCCTAAATAATAGAATAGCTCCCAAATCCCTGGTCTACAGTTGCAGACATAAAGAAGCTCATAGCAGGAAAGGGAGGTTGGTTTGGTGGGTTAATACATCAATACAACAGGCTTGAAGATTTAGAGAAACGTCAAACTTCATAGGACAGAGATTCCTCCTTCCACTGATACATGGACAAATTCCATACTAGCCACTCCACCTGTGGCTGTAGCAAGAAGTTTGACCTCAGTTACTTCATAAGCAGATAAGGCTTTATTTTGCAATACAGATCGATACCGTCCTTTAGGGCACGAAGACACCTGATGTAAACAAACTTTAAATGCATTAGCTAAGATGAATAACTTCAATTTGGTTTTCCAAGATTAAACTGAGAGTGACAGTAAGCTACACAGTTTGGTTGTGGTTTGTTGACACTTGGATCACAAGATTTTGCTTTTGAGGTAACTCCTAAAATAAAGGAAGCTGCTGAATATCAAGTGAAAACTAGACATCGGGAAGTCTCTAATTATAAATTTGGTAAGCTACTCCACAGGTTAAGATGATATAACATACATTAAAAGAATCAAGAATTAGGATTTAGGACTTAGGTAATTTGCTGCCTATATTCATTTATCTTGATTCTGGTCACTAGCGACTCGAGGACAGCTACAACATACAAGGCAGGAGTAGGGAGCACCAACTGGATACAGCTGGAGAGACTGGGTCAGGTCCAACTTAACCATGACTGGTTGGGCTACCAAAATGTAGCTGACCACCTTCTACTGCCTTACTGCTTGCATGTCTTAGTGGTCCTCTGCAAGTCTTGATCACTCAAACATGTCGCTGGGATAAATCTGACATTGGCCATAACCATTATCATGTTGTGCACAATGTACCACAACTTTGCTTGAGTCTGCATCTGTGGGAGAGACTCTCAGGAGACCACCCCACTAGCCTCTTTCTATTGCCTGGCACCACCAGTTTTGTCAGCATAAAGCTGTTGTCAGCATGTTTTACCATGTACAGGTAGGAATTGATGCAAAAACTCACTCATCAGACAATTATCCATACAGAACAGGTAGTCCAGGTCTTTGAGTGCAGAGAGCAGTGTTATATGCACTTGTCAGGTTAAGTGATTCCATAACCATAGCATTGCCACCATACATCATAGTGTTGCTGTCAGCATTATAAAAGCCACACAGTTACATAGAAGTTTCCTTTTGGCACACAATGTTTTCGGTCTCTTGAGGGGGACTTTGCTGTATGTTATTCTATCTCAAGCTGCAGAAGGAGCAACTTTACTTAATACTGTGACAGTCTGAATTAGAAGCAAAAGGTCAAAGATATTAATTTTTAAAAAAGCAAAGGGTGGCAGGAGAGTTGAAGTCTGAAGAGCATTAGGAAGTAGTGAGATAAAAGGATAGGAGGACTGCTGGTTACTAAATGGGTCACTTACGGTCTCGTCGGTACAGATGGAGTGGACTTGGGTGCCGAACATCACAGAGGTGAAGATGAGGAAGAGGAGACCCTCAAAGCACAGGAGTATGAGGAGGATGACTGTTGCTGGAGGAGAGAAGGAACTGCACTCTGGGCAATGGGGAGATATTGAGGAAGAGAAGTGAAAAGGCAAAGGAGAGGATCACATGAGGATCTGCTACACTACCAATCAAAGAAACTACAGATCTCTACTGTTGACTCTTCTGCTGCTCTACACTGTGAATGCAATTCTGTCTACAGGTGTCCAACTGTCAGCCGCTCGGGCCGCTTCAATACAGTGAGGAGGGTAGTGAGTGTCTGGGGTCTGCAGATTTTTGGTTTGGGTAAAATACTCTTTAGTTTAGGAAAAAATAAAAACCGATGTTGAGTTCAGAGAAAGAATGGGTTTTACCATACAGGTTAGTTACAATGGAGAATAAAGATAAAACATAAATCTTGGGGGCCATCCATGCATGGATGAATGGTAACAGGGAATGATGGGACTAATGATGGAGCCATTTGCTTCATCAACATTGCTCACTAAATTGCCTAGAGAGCAATTTCACTGATTTACAATTTGCTATGGTTCTAGTTTTGGGGACTACATGTGTATGAATGGTGTTTACTTTATTCTGCCTTCCCTGTATTAAAATCTAAAACTGCTGCACAGTTTATACAAATAGTTGTAATTCTAACATGGTTCATGCTGTATGTTCAATCAAATCCTTAAATTAAAGCAGGCAGCCTACACGTTAAGAACATCTGGATTGTTTCATTTCAAATGTAACTAATAGTGTAAAAACATTGCAGAACAGGTAAGCACTGTAAATGAAATTCTACCTGATGAGCCAAGTGGTGGTGACAGTGAAGTCATGCAACTGTGGTCCATTTAGATTACAGACTAACTGACTGATTGTATTCTATGTGATGTACATTGGTAAAAATGAATACACATTCCAAATAAATTTTTATGTGAAGTGGGGAGGAACAGAGAAATATTACATAGCCAAAAGGATTAGATGCCAGCACACTATACCACACAATATCCCAATAAACCATTTTTGCAAGCATTTCTGGGGATTTCTTCAAATATGCTGAAAAAATGTGGACATGTGCTGTTATGTGACACCAAATTATTGAACAGCCTGGCAGCAGTGTAGAGATACCCCCTTTGCCTTGTTCTCCCCCAGCAATAACTTACAGCTGTCAATCACATGATTTGCTTCTTGCATACTACTCCTCTCACACAGAGGCTTCAGGCTAGTATTATTTGGCTGGCAGACAATGCTATGGCTGACTCACACTGGCTCAGAAGCTCAGAGTCATGCATGATGTATGTGATGCATTGTTATACAATTAAGTAGCAGGGCAAAAAAGGAGTAGAGGAAATTTAGTGGTTTGCTTTTGAGGCTCATTCTAGCTTTATTTCTCCAACTTGCATACTGAAGCCCCGAGGTGCATCACAATTAAACATCGCAAAGAAAAGTTACTGTACAGTGAAACTGCATAAGAGTAAGCAAAATTATAGGTTGAGCTCACTTGTCCAATCATCTTCAAAGCAGTAGAGGAAATGGAAGACCACCATGACCAGAGTGTGGAGGGAGATGAGTGCAATGTACATCTAGGTTAAAAGAAAAGAAAAAAAAATAGGACACCATGAAGAACAATTTACCACATACTCTAACCGCAAACACTGACAGTGGTGATCACTGACAGGCCCTCTTATCTTCATCTGTGCTGCATCATACTAGCTACTACCAATTCCCCACGCAGCGAGGTTCTACAGTGTTTGGTTCACATGCAGTAAAAGACACTCACTGTAGCAGTGAACTTACTGTGAACAGCACAAAGTACTTTTGGTTGTTCTCTCCAACACAGTTATTGACCCAGGGGCAGTGGTGGTCCATCTTTCGTATGCAGCGTTTGCAAACACTTAAGGAGAGACATGATGAGGAAAAAAAAATAAGAGAATAAAAACATGAATACATGGACCATCCCTTCAACAACTACAGAAATCTATGATACTGTACTAAAAAAACTGGTTGGTAACTGTGAGGTTGGGTTTTTCAAAGCTGCAGTGAGAGTTTCGTGTCCTTGTTGCTCTACCTGCAGTGGTGTGCTCGGTCAGGCTTGATGCTGCAGCACTTGGGACATTTGTAGACCACCTGGCCTGGTTTCAGCTGAAGGCTTTCTATGTATTCTTTAGTAGCATTCCCTTTTGGCACTGCTCCCTAGGAGGACAAAACACACAGAATATGACCTTAGTGTAATTTGTAACTCACTAATCATCATCAACATCACATACAAAATGAACTGCAGAACTGCAATTTTAAATTTGTTCAGCTCAATTTCAGTTTGTGTGTAAAAACAGTTTTAAACAAGCCCTACTCACAGGATCAGTACACATGGCCCTGAGGTGTGAGGCAAGGGCAAGGAAGGCCAGAGTGTTGAACAGGGTCCCATTCAGGATGCTGTATGTTAGATTCTTGGAAGGAAGCAGCATTACAAACAGCACCACAAACTCGGCGTACAGCACGAGCAGCCAGGTAATGATGGCGCACACAATGCCGCAGGCATCCCTGATGAACCACATGGCAGAGGCAGATGATGAAGTGATAACATCTTTGGAGATAGGAATGCGCTGCTCTGACTCTAGGCAGTTGACTCCTGCTCCATCCCCGACCCCGGTTTGTCCACGCCCATGCTCCACATCCCTGCATCTGTGCACCGGGCTCTTCATCCTTCATCTAAGCTAGGTGGCTGCTGCTGCTGAAGCTGCTACTGGACCCTAAGTGCCTTCAGGGCTCAGTCAGCACATGCTGGGAGAAAAGAGACAGTCAGAAATTAGAAACCATATTGTTTTCTAGATAATCTCTAATTTACACAATAAATATTTTGCTCCATATGTGTCCTTTTGGGGAGTATATGTATACAAATTGTATTAAACAGCTCTGCCTTTCTTGAATTCTCTTTAAGTTTTATTATTTCCTCTCCCCCATTGAAATCAAGATGTAAGATAATAGATAATAACAACTCTGAGTTTGCAAGCAAGTGCAACATGCACAAATTAAATTAATTAACGGTAAGCTCTGTAGGTGTGGTACACTTACACTATGAATGTACAGTATGACACAGCAGATTTCAGACATACTGATAGAGGGAATTCTGTCTGTAACTATATTTCGTTCAGAGAGCATTCAAAGTGCTTAACTTTTTCCACATTTGGTTATGTTACAGCCAAACAGAAAACACTGTTTTTATATAAAGTTTACCTAAATGGACCTGAAGGCCTCTCTGAAACAACATTCTCTTGTCTGATGAAACAAAGATTGACCTTTTTGGCCTGAATGCCAAGCGTCACATCTGGATAAAACCAGGTGGTGCTCACCAACTGGCCAATACCATCCTGACAGTCTGGTTCCACAGGAAACATGCAGGTGTGAGCTGGTGAACACTCAGTCCACATTATAAACATGCTGCAAGTCTCATTCATCCCTGAACATGGCAGGTACCATTGAAATCTATTATTCAGCACCCTCTGAATAATACACTACTCTTGTAAAAATGCCAAAGGGACAGTAGCATATTTCAATAACCAAATGACTTTTTGTATTAAATCAAGCTAAACAGTCAGACACACACTGGGTAAAGTATGTAGTGAGCACTGATTGACTTGAAGCTAAAATATGGGTCATCCTGTTCCAGTGAGTGAAAACACCGTTTAGCTATCAGGTAAAAAGCTACTTACCTATTTATCTTAAGAATAACGTGGCTGGTAATGTCTAAACCCACATAAGACAATTTTACTGCTCTGTTAGTCAGTTTATAGGCCTACCTATACACAGAAACCTGACACATTAACGTCAGTCCTTTGTAGCTTCCACTAGCTAAGAAGCTAGCGTGTCAGATGAGCACATTCAATGTTTTCACACTTCCGTCAGTGCCTTTCTCTTCGACTGTAAAGCAGTAAACGCCTACAAACATCCACCTGCCTTCATATCTAATTAATAATCATTATTTCCTGGGGAATCTCACCTGAAAGATAAGCATCCTTCAGCAACTTTTGCTTCTGCTGCTGCTTCAGCTGCTGCTGCTGCTGCTTCCGCCCCCTTCACCAAGAACAAGACGTCATGACGTAGTGGAAACGAGCCAATGGGATCATCAGAAAGGTTTCCGTGGACAGACTGAACAGGCTCTATTATTACCTGTGGTAACAGGACAGTTCAATTCACTGTAATCACAACAACAACAACAACAACAACAACAACAACAACAACAACAACAACAACAATAATAATAATAATAATAGTAGTAGTAGTAGTAGTAGCAAATGCAAAGGTACTCTTCAGGCAGTGGTTCCTTTTACAGGTGAGAACTCAATATTAATGGCTTATAATTGATGCATCAATGTGGTCAGCACTAATGTTGCAGCTGATTTTAACACCTTATATGCATTCTTTACATCATTGTTATATTGTCTATGTTTTGTTTGCTGTTGAACATATTTCTTCTCTGTGTATACTTTACCCATAAAGCTGATTCTGCTTGAAAATAGGCAGTGCAAGTACTTGTCTGTCAAAATACAAGTGCGCACATCCCTTAGTGAAGTGGAGTACTGCTACTCCACAAAAAAAAAAATTAACAATGTATTTTAAACCGTATTGACCTGATGCTGTTTAGAACATTAAAGGAAATTTCTCGTCCAGATGTGCTCTGCAGTGTTCAGTCCTAGTTAAGTTTGATTCGTGTACAGATTTATGGAGAAGACATAAATTTATTTGTGATCCCATTTCATTTCATACTTGTGCTCCTTGTAACAAACGATCAAATGTGAAAAGTATAATATGAATGGAGTAGTTATATAAAAGGAATAAGCACAAAGACATGTAGTGACATGGTGTCGAACAAAAAAAGCAGCTGTAAAAGTGGAGCTGCACAAAGTACTGACAGAAATTAACTCTATAACATTGGTATTTATTAAGTAATTGAATTTGTATAAAGAATCTGCATATGCAAATAACTAAAGCTATCAAATCAATGTAGTGTGTAAAAAAAGACAATAGTGTGATTTACTTGAGTAAACATCTGATGTACAATTAAAAGAAAGGTTTTAGGTTTAGCTGTGACAAACACAGTTAAATAAAAATATCAAAACAGTAACTATGTTACATATTTGGATCTTTCATATTTATACTGTGCCATGATGTAGAAAGCATGATGACTTCTGGAGATAAAATCCTTTGAAAAATGTTTCAGTTCCACAACAAGTGAGTGACAGTCTCAGTGGAGACTGTCACTCACTAAAAGTAGCCTTTATCAAGATAAAGGCTGTGTAGCGGGGATCAACATCTGTAGAGAAGTGTGGAAGCACTCGGTTAATGTGCCAGTTTTAAAACCTAAAGACTTGTCAGAGCCTTTGAACTACAGACCGACAACATCTCAATTTGGTAAAACCGTGGTATGTGTCATAACTGAGAGACTTCCTTATTCTTTAGAAAGACCTGTTCTTTCCATTTCAAAGTGGATTTTGGAAAGGGTGAAATACAGTGCTTCATATTTTATGTCTAGAGTCAGACATCAGGGGAGCTCAAATAGCCATGGTTCCAGCTGTCTTTTTGATGCTGCATATGACTTGTATTAAATAAGTCAGGTTTATAAGTAGGCTGTATATCCAGGTGTTATCAGACTTCTGTGCAGGTATTGAGCACTCTGACATGTATTCAGTAGAAAACATAACCCCACAGGAGAGTGATTATGATCCATTGTTATTGAACCTGATGATTAATCATATTTTGAACAGGCAGAGCATGATTCAGGGAAATCATTGTATGCATATAATTTGGCTCTGTAGATTAAGGGTTTTATATATATCTCCTGAATTAAATACAGGAGAAAACACAGGCAGCGATTGAGACAGTGGAACAATAGGTAAATAAGTGGGTTTATAAATAGTCTCAGGTGGTGTATTGTCCGAGGTGGCATAAATTACTTTCACTGAAGCTATACGACAAGTAAGAGGGTGTTTAAAGTCTCCTGGGGTGCTTTTTGATGGAAAGCTTACATGGAAACAGCAAAAGACGAGGTTCAAGAAGGTCCTTTGTGTTTGCTGTCAGGGCATGACTAGGGAGCACAGTACAATAGCTATGAGAGCAGCATTCGATAAATTAATTACAAACACATACATGACCCAGTTGATTCCTGTCTGGATGATCCAGAGTCAAACTACTAGCAAGAACAGAGCTAGACAATACCTTGTTGTGAGGTTCCAGTAGGTATTGTGATATTAAAATGATGAGTATTTTTGGTTTCAATCTTTTAAATGTGTATCATGGCATTCATACTGTTCTCTACATACTATAATCCTTTGTCCTAGTAGACACTCTGTTGATGACTTTTGTGAATGATTTCACTTGATTAGAATTTAAATTGTGTGGTACAAATAAACCTCTATACTTATTATCTTAAATATATACAGTATATTCCTTTTTGTTTCTCTTATGAACTTCCCATAGTGGAACCTTTGGTTCCCCTGTAGGGTAGTACCCAACAGTAGTGATGGCGAGATGAAGCTTCATAAAGCCTTGAAGTCTTTCAGCCAATTGGTTCCGAAAAGGGCTCATTTCTCGAGGCTTCATGGACACACAAACCCCCTGCTTGTGAGCAGAGGAGGGCAGTAAAGGTGCTTGTGCAACTGATCTATAAATAAACTTTGACTACTGATCATTTGTGTCATCATTATGGTTGATTGACATACAAGGTAAAAAAATGGAACATGGTCACTAAAATTGTTTTTTTTATTAACTAACTAATTAAATAACTCAACATCAATGATACGTTGTTGTTGTATCCCAACTCTTTAGCACACAACAAACATTTCATCTAGAAATAAAAGAAAACATTGTAAAAATAAAGTACTTTGCAATACTGTTCATATTATAATATTACTATGTGTACTAACTTGCTGAGAGCCTTACTGTAAGTGCTGATCTGCACTGCATAAATGGGAGAATTAACACTATGTATAAGGGCAATAAAACTGGGCAGAAAATGTGCAGCTCAAAAATCTAGAGGTTAAGATTTTGACCCTGGTTGTACCTGCCAAACAAGTCTAGTGTACATCTGTGATTTCAAATACAGCTGAAATTAAAACAATCACTATGGCAACAAATGCACACCATGTGGCAGGTATACAAAAACATGTTAGTGTTGAAAGAATGTTAGGCAGGATCTGCAGGGAAGAACAAGAAAACAGGAAACTGCATTTAATGAAACATCCCATAATAGTTGGGATTATGCATATACAGTGCATCCAGAAAGTATTGACATTTTGTTATGTTACAGCCTTAGTCCAAAATGGATACAAACAATACCTCATATTGACAACATGGAAGAAGTTTGTTTAATATCTAGCAAATGTGTTATAAATAAAAAAAAACCCCATAAAAATCACATGTACGTAAGTATTCACAGTCTTTGTTCTGACACTCAAAGTTAAAATCTGGTGCATCCTGTTTCCACTGACCATCCTTGAGATGTTTCTCTTGATTGGAGTACACCTGTAGGAAATTCAGTTGATAGGACATGATTTGGAAAGACATACACCTGTCTGTAAAAGGTTCCACAGTTAACAGTGAATGTCAGAGCACAAACCAAGCCATGAAGGAATTGTTTGTATACCTTCTAAAACAGGATTGTATTGAGGCACAGATGTGAGGAAGGGTACTGCAGAACAAAGATTGAACTATTTGGCCTGAATGCCAAGCATCATATCTGGAGGAGACCAGGCACCGCTCAGCACCTCACCAATACCTAAAGGTGCTTCAAAAGTATTGAACAAAGACTTCTTCTGTAAATGTGATTTTCTTTTATTTTTTAATAAATGTGCAAAGGTTTCAAGACTTTTGAGGAAAATATTTAATTAAATACATTTTTAATTAAGGCTTTAACATAAAATGTGGAAAACGTTAAGTGCTGTGTATAATTTCTGGATGCACTGGATCAGCAACCAGTGTCTGTACAAAATGTGTCATTGAAGCCTGAGGAGGAAAGAGAAATACTTGCATTAAAAGTAAAACGTGAGCTCACAGTAAACCTCTTAAAAAGCATCATGGTTACTTATTGCAATATTTAGTAGAAACACATTTAATAGAGAGAATGTAGTGAGTTTCTTTTCAGTCTGCTGCTGTCCTGATCCACACTGCAGTCCACTCCGCTCCATGTAAAGACAAAAATGTTGGGACAGGGGCATGTTTACCACTGTGTTACATCACCCATTCATTTAACACCACTCAGGAAGCGTTTGGAAACTGCTTTAGTTTAGTTTAAATGGCTAGGTGGATTTAAGATTTCAGTTACTCAACAGTTTCATAATGCATGTTTTCAGTGGGTGACAGGTCTGGACTGTAGGCAGGACAAACTGCACTACTGAGGCTTGTAAAAATGTAGAATTTCGTTTGGCTATATCTTGTTGAAATAAACAATATCTTTACTGAGAAAGATGCTGTGTGGATGGCAGTATATCTTGCTCCAAAGCCTGTTTATGGAGTTTAGCATATTGTTTTATTGCAGTGCCACCTGAGCGCCCAACAGACATTTAACATTGATTTTCAGCCTTGTCATTTGTGCACAGAGATTAACGTGGATTCTCTGAATGTTCTCATAATGTTTCAGTAGGGAGCACAGTAGACTGTTTCTATACTTTTAGGACTAAAATGTAACCAAGCACAGTCTCAGTTTCAGAGTAGGGATGCTGATCATCAGGACCAGGACTAGCTTTGTTGTTCCTCAAAGACAAGGCTTATATGACAGGAATTAACCAAACTATTTTTTAAAGCAGTTGAGCTTATGAGACAGTTCTCGAGACACCCTTCTAGTGTAAAGGTATGTTAAATATTGATATACATAAAATAAGTAGCATGCTGTATAAACATCTAAAGACAAAATTCATAGAGTTCATTGTGCTATGTTTCATAAGGTATAACAAGAGTTAAAATAAGACAGCCAATACTCTTTGTGTATTTTTTTATGGTTCTTGGGGTTATAAAAGTCACATTCTACTCTACTGTGAACATGTTGTCAGGGCAATTACTTAAACAGGTCAGTAGATGGCACTTATCGCTAGGGAGGAAGCCTAAAACCCTATTGGGGCAAGTGAAGCAGATCAAATCCTGCAGCCAAACTAAAGACAAGTTTCGCACCTCTTTGTTCCAACCTCCAGTATCAAGTATGTCATTAGTTTTGTTACCAGTCATTAGTCTGTCACCAGTAAATACCATAGCATACAGAGTGAGAGCCACCAGGGTTGTTATCAGAGTAAGTGCCTGGGATAAAGATGGGCTAATACTTTTATTGTTCTGCATTTTTGTATGTACATTTGGTTATTGAATATATGTAATGTGATAATCTGCCAGCTTTCCACCGCAGTGTTTTAAAAAGAGGTGACAACATATCAAAGGGATCATTTCACCAGGTTGTTAACTGTGTTTAGCTGCTGTGTTCACTTTATTTCATAGGAAGAGAAATATGTGTTGAGTGAGTTGAGCCAGATGTGAAGAATGTATGTTATTCTTGTTGTTTCACTGGTAAAGAAGTGTTATAATTAATTCATAAACAACAAGGATTAGAAGGTTAGTAGGCTACATTTTACATCCTGTGATCAAATGATTTTGGTTTTTATTAGAGTCACAGTTGTCTAAAGATGCTATGATGCTGGTAATACTTAAAAATACAACACATGGACTGTCAACTGAAGGAAATGATAAGTTCTCTTGGTTAGTGATACATACCTGGTGTTACATGGGACTTGGAGTTCAATAAATGCTGTGTTTTGTGGTTGTAGAAATGCAGATTAAATCCTGTAGCCAAGCTAAATAGAAGCTAAAGTTTTGTGCCTCTTTGTTCCAAACTACAAGTTTTAGAAACACACGTATCCCTGACCCCCACCAGGTCAGGCAGGGTAGCTATTCTGGTGGCTTGTCCAGGATTATCCCCCAAACCTCACCCAGCTTCCCTGATCAGTTTGTTCAGCCTGCTAGTGTCTGCTTAGTCTTTCATGCTGCTGCCCCAGCAGACTACAGCATAGAAGATGACACTGGAACCACAGACACATAGAACATCTGCAGCATGATGCTGCAGATGTTGAAGGACCTGAGCCTCCTCAGAAAGTACAGTACAAGAAACTGAAAGTTTTGTTCAGTGCTGCTATGTTTTTATACAGACCAGCTTATTGTCCAAGTACACTCCCAGGTATTTGTACTCGGATACAACCTCCACCTCTTTTCTCTGTATAGGGAATGCAGCCCAGCCAATAGCCGGCCACCAATGACATAGAGTGAGAAGAGGAAAGCATGTTTCCAAGCTGATAGGCAAAAAGTGCATGCATACCTGTTATCTTAATAGTGTCAAAACAGACATGTTATTCAACAGTGGAGCTCAGGTAACTATACTGGAAAAGTCCTGGCTAGATAAACACCTGCCAAATGCCAAAATTGAGTCACTTGAAGAACTCCTACTTGACGATGCACTCAGAATGACACCAGCTAATGGGGCTAATGTACCTTTTGAGGAGTGTGTTGAAATACTGATGGAAATCAAAAGTGCATAACATGGCCAAGTAGCCATCCATGTACTAGTGCTAGTTAGTCAGAGCTGTGGTAGTGGTCTATTGCTAGGGTACAACGTAATTGAGGAAATCATCTTAGAGAGTCAGGGAGTGTCAGCTTAAGTGATCTGTTGGCGAATCAAAACACATCTGAAACCACAGTCTGAACTGTCTAGAACTGTTCCCTGCCCTAGTTGATATGGCAGTAGGTACCTCAAAAACTGTAAAAATCCCAGTTCGCAACGCTACCAAACATTACATTTTTCTGCTTCTGAGAACATTATTGGGCTGTATAGAGTAAATGTTTGACAGCAGGCCAGTAAATTTGAATTCACCTTCTCAGCAACCAACAAAGTCAAACAGTAACACCCACTGATACCACACGTCAGCCAAAGTAGCACAACCAGAGAGATTGTGAATAACATCACGGAGGCCATCACACAAGAAAGATGGCATTTTCCTGTAGATTTAAAATATTGTGCGCCAGATGCTTTTTGATGAGTCAGATGTGTTAGCACAAGGAGAAGTAAGGAAAGTTGTATACTGAATTTAAAACTTAAGATCAATGTAGATAATGACCTTGTCAAATAGTGCTATAACTCCATCCCCAAGCCTCTGTATTGGGAGGTTAAAGAGTATGTACAGAACCTTCTGGAAAGAGGTTGGACCTGAAAGTCTGTGTCTCCCCATTACTCACCAATGGTGTGCGTCTGCAATAAGGACCAGAGTCTACAGCTTTTTGTGGATTTCTGAAGGTTGAACAGAAAGACCATCCCAGATCATCATCCTCCACGAATCCGAGACCTTCTTGACAATGGGGGGCAGCACATGGTTCTCGGTGGTGAACCAAAGAAGCACATACCACCAAGGACGTTTCAGTGAGGAATCCAGACAGCTCACAGCCTTCAGCACGCTGTGAGGGCTGTATGAATTGATACAAAATCCATTGGCTTGACAAACGCACCTGCAACATTTCAGAGGTGCATGGAGTGTGTGCTGGAAGAAAGGTGAATAGCGCGCTCCATATTTTCATTATGTGTTGTGTTACTCTATTCTGTCTATTTGTCCACACAGAGCCAGAAAGTGGTGCAAGGGTTGGTGGATGGTCATGCTGAAGAAGGAGGTTTCTGGTGTCATGTGGTGGCTGTAAAGGGAACCTGAAAACAGGTGTAGCTCTAGCAATCTGGTGCTGCCGAAAGGGGAATGAGGAGGATTTATACTGTAGCTTGACTGAGCATGGACGTGACCGTTGGAAAAAAGCAGGTGATGTGTGTTAGTGGGTGGTGTGTGACCAGAGGCAGAAGCAGGAGGAGGAAACGAGAGGGGAATTGCACCAAACCAAGATAAAGGAATGAAATAGGATTTTGCTAGTTATTCTGGCTGAATTTAGGCCTGGCTTAGAAAACAGGTTAAAGTAAGTTATGGAGATTTATGGTAGCTGTATTTATTTATAGCTAAGATTAACCCTCTTAGCTTCTCTGTTAATCCTATTAGGAATAAAATCAAAAGGCCATTTTTTATTGTCATTTCATGGTGTTTTCAATATGTTGCATTAATTTATTGATCCTGCATTGAAATACTATCTACTATCAATATACTATTCATATTATTTTATGTTATATTCATTTATGTAAGTATGCCTACTGTTATTTTCATTTCTATAATCATTTATGTGGTAGTCATCTTTACTGTCAGGCCTAGTCTTATATAGCCAGTGTTTATTAACACTGTTGTACATGCTGCTGTCGGATAAATATTTTTATATTTACAGATGTTGAGATTATAAGAAACGACTGTGACTTGATGTGAATCTTGAATTTTCTATTTTGCAGTCATCACTTGTCAGTTTGGAGCTTGGGAGAGAGAAAAATACAGCAATGACTAGTACATCGTCTTACATCGTGGTTGAACTGAATTCATCGCTTTTTTTCCAGGGCCAGTTTCCTCTGTGTCTTGCATTTATTTTCCACCTCAAGGTCCTGTAGCTTTCTCTTCACTTCAATCTTGACTTCTGCCAGTTCCGTCTGTTTCTTAAGCTTTGTTGTGTAGAGACATCCGACAGTGTGATTTCTGTAAAACACTACATACTTTTCTTTAGGCAGTACTTACTGTTACCAGGCTGCTTTACAGGATGCACTGTTACAAATGGTATTTTCTATTATCACCACATCACTGGCCTCTTATAAGGCATGGACTATTAGCTATTTCCACAAGCCTTCTGGAGTTTCAGGACACAGTCTCTTCATCTGCAGAAGTGCGCTACACTGCTGCAGATGTAATTTTTGCCCTGCCATATCCAATGGTACTTGTAATGATAGTTTTAACAGGAAGTGCCAATCCTGTGATTTTTATAAAAAGTACTCCCCAGACCATCAAGCATAAGTATGTTACCAGACGCTGCAAAGAAAGCCAGAGTCAGACAGTCCACTTCATCTATTTACTGTCAAGTCATTTACCAGCCTGCAAAATGCTCTTCAAGGTAATCTTGACTTGCTGCCAGACGTGTCTGCTGTTTATGAAGATATATAGAGATCTGAAAATAGAAATATGAATATGACTGAATGGAGTCATATACACTACCATATATTTATTTAGTGTGAATAGATTTAACACTAAATAATGATGTTTTTTCTCCTTGACTTAGATTTTGTTTGCTTGCCTTGTTCCTCACAACAAAAGAACAACAACAAGAAGCAGCAGAAACACTGGGCAGGTAGGACCAGCAACTGCACTGGACATATACACCCTGTGGAAAAGAACATAGAGAGGGAGACAGAGAGGAGGAAACACAATTAATAGATAAGAAAAAATGAAGTAGCTATGATAGAGCTATAGAAAGCCATGTCTGAGGAAGAATGAACAACATGGACTTGTCAATATTATTTTAGAGTTTGTCGTTTTGTAGTGTACATGTAATGTAAGGTATAGAGGTGATCAAACCTAGAATAGGAGGCAATATTTCATTTTTTTTGGGAAAAGGAAACAACAGTTTTGGACTTTTTATCTTAAGAGTTTATTTTCAGACAGTCTGGATTAGGACTCAATGTAAATTGTAAAATTGAGTTTTACAATTTGAATCTGTCTGTACTACACCCTACCATACTTTATTTTATTCTGCAGGGCTCTTATTGGTTTGAGTATGTTTAAATATAGTTTTATTTTCAATACGTGTTTCCTGCTGTGTGGTGTGTAGTGCTTTGTGAGCTGTTTTTGAAATGCACAACATTTACCAGACACCCACCAGATTAATTAAGCCCCCCTCCCATGCCATTGTCTTAATCAATAGATACACCCCTTGCCTAATTAACAGTTGGCTAAACAGATTATTTTTAACTAACTTTCTACCTAAATAATGTATTTGTAAACCACTCAACAGATAAAATGGAAATAGAGAGCACGCGCTTCTGTTTGGGAAGCTAGACGCCTTCAGCCTCACACTAAAGCAGAACAATTTCATCCTCCCTAAAAGCCACAAGAGTGGCGAAAAAAGTGTAATCAGACTGAAAACACTCAAGACAAACACAAAGCCAGGTGGCCTGCTTGAGAAGATCCAGACCTCATTTGTTCTGCAGGAGGGTGACTGTGCGCGCGCGCGTGTGTATGTGTCAAGGATAAGCCTTGTGTAGGGTTGTATTAGATGCACAGCTGAAGAGTCTGAGGATGACGGAGGTGCAGCTGAGGTCACTGTTGTAATTTAAATATAGACGTATTTGGATATGTGTGTTTTTTTAAGGGAATGACACTGAAGGTGAAGGTCACAATCCTCAAACAGTCACATGGACGCTGCCATCAAAATCAGTGTCAGTTTGGCAGTTTAGTGAATAATAATGGCATCCAGATAATATTGGATTCTTTCTGGGTGCTCAACCCTAGCACAAGGCCAGAAGAACAAGCCGACCGATATAGCTTGAAGTTGACTGTGTGGCTGGCATAATGAGGCTTCTTTTAGAATTTGATTGATAACAACTGCAGGGTAGGTTGTACCCCAACAAGCAAGGCTATAAAATAAGGTAGGTTACATTGAGCTTTATATAGCTGCATATCGGTTTAGATGAGTGAAAGGTGAAAATGAATATGAATCTTAAAAATATTATCTTCTCTTAGAACATTTTGGAATTAGTTTGGATCAAGCTGGTACTCACCACTTCTGCTGCCCAGTAGGAAAGAGGCTTTTCTGCCCAAAACTGTATCCAGAATTCAAAGTGTCCACAACTGAAGACCTAATGTGGATCAGCCCGGAGCGGTCTACAGTAGAACAATTAGTTCTAATGTCGTGCTGTGGATCTGCTGGCTGAGCTCAAAGCAGGTTTGCTGACATACAAAAGCTGCGAACCCACTGACACCCTTTGAATCAGAACAGGCTGAGTAGAGTTTCTTTGGGGGTGTTTACAACTAAGATTATATGAGATGTTCTGTGTTTTTGGACCTGGGGAGATGTGGGGCTTGATGCTTACTCAACCAAGTCTTACTGCCTGTCCAGGGTGTACCCCACCACTCGCCAATGACAGCTGGGATAGTGTCCAGTATTCCTGTGACCCTTACATGGACAAACAGTTAAGAAAGTGGATGACTGAATGGATGAAATTAACAATTAATCTATCATTGATTCTCACAATAACAGGGCAACATCTGTGCCTTTCAATTGTATCAATATAGTATTGAATCCAAAATATGCAACAATTGTATATTTCATTAATAACTGAACAATCAGATACAAGCTATAAAAGCGGTGCATACTGATACAGCTGAACATATAAATCCTGCAGTTTTTAAATAAGTATACATTAAGATACCAATGTAGCTAGTCCACATGTACACCTGATTCTCACCTACCTGCTCATACATTCTGGTATTTGTTTCAGTGATTCAGTGCGGCTAGTATAAGCCAGATAGTACAAGTACCTTTAGAGCTGCAGGAAACTGGAGTTAAATTCCTTGTAGTGCCAATAAAACTGATAGTGATTTCTAGGGAGTTTTTAAGAGGTCACCCTTCACCAGATTAGATTGCTTGTTGTTGCCCAATTTTTGGTTTTGTAGTCTGGATCACTTTCCTTCCAGATGAACATAGCGCCAGATTTATAAGTAGTCTAATAACAGCCTACAAAATGAGCAGTCTTGTGGTTTGTGTGAACAGGCCTGAGATGGAGTCGAATTCCCAGCCTCAGTTATTGTTTATCTGCGCCTGCTGTCTGCCTTTCATCTCCCCCTAACACATGCTTCTATTATGACTGTCACTTTGTATCTGCTGTTATCTCTGCCTGTCTGCCTCCACCTTTTTGCTGTGTTTCTACCTCACTCTCAGCTTGATATCCAACCTCCCACACAAAGAAAGACTGCCTGTGTTTTTCATTCACACTGCAATCTCTGTGACGCCTTTCTATCAGCACATCATCCAAGAAGAAGGTCAGAGCACATTTATCAAAAAGGGAAGGGAAAAAAAAGGATAAGACATGTTTTAACCAGGTGATCTGTATAGTATAGCACTGTAACAGTATAACACTGTTTCTGAGACATGCTTCATAAGAACACTTGTAAAAATGATGCCCTAGTAAGAAGTGTTTTATTTACCCACTGAAATGACAATGTGAATAATCATGCATCTAAAGAATAACTTGTAATCACAAGTAGTGGAAAATGTTTCTCTTTTACCTTCAGCTTTCATGTGCACTCCCAAGTAAGGACAGCACATGAGGGCAGTATGGATACCTCATAGCCTATGGCCATTGAAGTCCAAGTTCAAATTCTAAATAGGATTTGTTTTAATAGGACTTTATTACAGTGTAGGGTAAGTATTTCTGACATTTTTCAGAACATGAGAGCCAATCAAGGCAAAAAAGAATGGTGTGACAAATGTTATGACTCTCTCCAGTAGTAAACCAGAGGACAGAATGGCTTTTGGCATCTTGGTGTACTGTATAATAAAACACATACAGAAGACAAGTGAACTCCTGCAACTATCCTCTTTCTGTAGCTCAGAAACTATGTTTTTAAGCTTCTTTTGCAATTTCCTAACATTTTATCTATCAAGTGTTATTTTGTCATTTAGCCACATGCTGAGATATTTCTGTTTGGTACCTCTCTGGATGCTGAAACAACACTGAAACAGTAGAACAACAGAAATGCTCATGATCTGTATTTCTGGATCCATATCGGTATGAGTTTAGCTGACTTTAGCTATTGAGAAGTATCTTAAGGTTAAGAAGTACATATATATAGAAAGAAAATCAGCATCCAAATATAAAGCAGTATCATCTGCATAAAGATTAATATTACATTAAGATATGAAAGAAACAGATCTTAAACCAATCTTAACCATAAAGTTTAAACCGTAAAGCATACACTCGCATAACCACAATTAAAGAAGAAGAAGAAGAAGAAGAAGAAGCCTTTATTTGCCATATGTCACACGTACATGTTACAATGAAATGTGTCCTTTGCATTTAACCCACCCCCCTGTGGGATTCAGTGGACAGCCACATACAGTGCCTGTACAGTGTCCTGCTCAAGGACACCTGGTGACAGAGAGAGGGTTAGCTGAGGCTAATGATCTACCCATTGAGCCACCAGGCCAGGAAGGGAGAATTATGGTTATTATGTAGGCATCATTTTATGTAAGAGGTGATGCCTTTCAGAATTCATTTATACAGCATTAGTTATAAGTGACTTCATTAGCTACAATATAATAGATACTGCTGATAAAATGTCCCCCTTTGTACACCTGCATGTAATGTTAAACTGCATACATAGTGTAATTCACTGCTGATCAGATGATTTAAATGCATAGAAATACTGCCAAGGTTTGTGTTAGGGTTGCGAAAAGAAGAAAACGTTGCCATGCGCTGATTCTTTTTTTAAGTGGGGCATTATGAGGAAGGTGATTGTGAGAGTCAGAAATGTTGAATCTTTTGTGTTTTGTAACACAGCGTTCAGCTGGACTTGGAATTTATACATTAATTTTCATGATGTGATGCAGTTCTTGCCAACAATGTGGAATAAACAGAAACAGTTGTGTGGCATCTGGAGCTCTATGGGAACAGCTTCAAGTAAGACCAGAAGGAGAGTCATCAAAGCAGCACAAAGTACATCATCAGGTCTGAATTGCCATCCTTGCAGGACCATTACACCCACAGAAGTGTAAGGAAAGTTGGACCCCCAACCACCCGAGCCACAGACTCTTTTCTGTACTGCCATCAGACTCAGTCTTTCAACCCATTTCTTTCAAGTTCTTAGCTTACAAATTGTCTTGCTGCATTATTGACAATATATGACTTGTTTTTTAATTGCCAGTTTACTATAACCCTGTTTGCAACATTAATAAACAGCTGTTTGTGGGGGGGCAAATGTTAAGACAGGTGTTTTCCTACATAGGGTTAGTTTAAAATATGAAGTGTAGAATTGAAAGTGTAAATTGAAAACTTAAAAGACTACATTTTTTGCATCCAGTAACACATTTTAACTAAAACCTACATAAAAATGAACTTGCATTATTACCAGGGGTTACTTAACTTAATAATGAAATATAGCGAATGAGATACTGACAGAGAAAAAAGGCAGCTTGTCCTTGTGCTGATATCATAAATAGACTGACAAGAAAAACAAAGAAATGGACTAAACATGCGTCACAGCCTTGAGGAAACAGCCTTTCAAGGCTACAACAACAGCATTTCCTGTCGGTTCCATATAAACTGAATCAACTGCATAAAAAAACTGAAGATTTACTTCAGCTCTCTTCAGTGCTCAGGTGCTCTCAAAAGAAATGAAAAAAAAAGGAAAGACAAATCATAATCATCGAGAGCAGCTGGCTGCGGAGTGAGGAACAAGTAAGAATTTTACACAATTCTTCATTTACTTCAGTTTTAAGTTTTTATTTTCACAGTGTGTTATGAGGGATTTAGTGGGTGACACTCATAGTAAATGTTTGAATCTGTTTTACATCTTTGGATGCATCCAGTGGGTGGGGTTTTTTTAAAGTTGATGCTCACTTTCCTGCACTGTAGCTTTAAGTAGCAGAAACTCTGTGTTCTGAGTTTTAAAACCTAATGTGGCTGCATAATAAAGTCATTAATAATGTTCACATTAGTATGTGTGGGTGCGGCTGACCTGGAAGAGGAGAAAATACCAAAGAAGGTTACATTAGGAGAATCTAATGCAGGCAACACATTCACCTCGAAGTACAAGCAGAAAATAACATCTAAGATGTGGGGCTAGTGTGTTATGAGAAAACAAAATGCAGAGGTGGACAGGCCTGACATTCTATTGAAATGTTACTAAAGCTAAAGACCATTACCACTGCTGCTCCCACTTTGTGCATTTCCAACGGATTCACACGGCTTTCAGTGGTGACACATTTCAAGGGAAACTGCAACAAAACAGCTCTTTTGTACTGCAGCCCTAGCTCGGAGAACTTATCAACGATATGTCTAAAAAACACCCGTCAGAGACCCATTTTTAGCTTCTTCTCTGGACTCTAGCTGCATGTGTTACGCCACATGCCTGCATGCAGTCTCACCTTTCTGTTTTGGCTAATGACACTTGGTGATGTAATCAATCCTGCTGCTGATGTGCATACTGAAGCGGCAGATCTTTGTCTTTCTTATTATGCGGTGTGGGAGGATGGACCAGATGATAATGAGGGGCGTCCAGGGCCAGCCTGTGTAAAGCCAGCTGTTTGATCTTCAGAACATGATGAAAGATGGAAAAAGGGAAACGGGGGAAATAATAAAAGGAGAAAGAAATTCAGAAATGTTTAACAATAGATGAGGAAGGCAGTGCAGATAAGATGTGTGTGAGCTTCAGCACTGGGAAGGGGATGGGCACAAAGGAGGCTTATGCTATTTCTCTATACAGCCAAAATAGTTTGAACATAACGTAATGGTAGGACATATCTTCCAATCAAGAAAAATCCTTATACTGCTACTGTTGTCTGAATATCCCATCAAGACAGGTGCTCTCTGGTTGTTCCAACCATGCTGCAATATATTAATACCAACACATGTTGTGCAAATGATTCTGTATGCAGCTGTATACTGTACATCCTTGATCAACCCGCTTCATATGTTGTAAATAGCCCAGCGGAAGTCCTGGTCTGATCCTGATGTCTCCAAGATGTTTTTACAGTTACTCACAGTCGATGCTATCCCACAATTATGTTTTATTAGGATGCTTTTAATCCTTGACAACAGGAAAGAACAGAAAAGATCAGCGGGAGTTCACTTCCGAGGCAATTTTATTTTGTCATTTCATCAATAAAGTGACAAGTCCCTGCACAGCTTACCCCAAAGCTTTATGTGACCTTAATTTTGATGACATCTTAAATATCGATCACACACGCACAGAGAGACAGACACAGAAACGAATAACAAATGTATTTCCTGAACTGTTCACGCCACCAGAGGAGATAACGCTTACTGTCATTATGTGGTCAATACCTCCTTTTGAGATTGTGAACAACACAAGATGACAGTCATTTCACTGCGTTCTCCGTAAGAGCTGTTATCTGTTATTTTCCATGTCATAGTCAGAACCTGAGCCGCGGGTTAATTTTCCTCCTGGAGCTCACTGATCACACCAGCTGTTCCAGTAGTGAAGCTGCAGTGAAATCTGAGGATCACAGTTGTTCATTTGCATCTTTCATTTACAACCAAATACTTTCAAAACCCATTCACTTGGGACGAAAACCCCAAAAATCTGAAGTACTGCCATGTAGTTGAAAACTGGATTTGTACTTGTGACAGTTATTAATTAGTACATGTATCAGACACCTGGGCTTGGGTATTGCTGCAACACCCAAGGGTTTCAGATGGCAGCGTTTCAACATCTCCTCAGGGTCAGTTGACTTCTGAACCTAGCACATGCATATAGCTCATCTTGTGTTTTATTTGCTACTTATTATAGGTATTTTCATAGAAACTACAGTCCTTTAAAACTGGAAACATCTGGTAAAAAACCTCATTGACTTAGGCACACCAAGCCAACGGTCAGCTGTCGGGCCCTCAGTGAGCATACGTCCTTTGGCACCAGTCAGACCAGCCGTTGGTGGCTTTTCAGCTGATTCAACATGTGGACTCTGTGCTGGAGAGAGACCACTCTGAATGGCTGTTCAGCTTGGTGAATCACTTTACAAGAAGAGAAAAGCACCCCAGTGCCATTCATAGCTCCTTATTAGACATATTCTTGATTACAAACAGCTTCAACCCATCTGTGGTGAGTGAGAGTGGTGTGAAAATAGTAGGCAAGTGTTGCCATGTTCATCGTGCTGGGTTCAGGGAGTCCTCACACCAAACCATACATTGCTAGGCCAGTTGAATCACTCTCTGGTTCACTATTCTGGTTCAATTCCTTTGGGCAGGTTTGAACACAGCAATTGGACCCTCTGGTGGGAGTGGTCTAGAGTGGTTTGTTTGTGGTGAGACTGTGATCCAGCCTTGATCTGGCCCAGAACAGCAGATCTTTGCTGAATGTTGAGTTGACAGTACGCCTTCTTTAAGTGTGAAGCAGTTTTTTGATGTTTAGTTATGATCGCCACAATTATGAGCAAATGCCAGTTGTGCAGTTGTTCCCTGTTGCATAGCAACTTTTCTGTTTTAGAAATATTTCCCTATACAGAACACCGTCTTCCTATGTTTACTGTCTTGTTTGTGCCTCACATCAATGCAACCAATAAACAGAAGAAAGCTGGTTCACCTGGATTTTTCAGTGTGTGAAAAGGAAAAACAGACTGAGCTACAAATGAGTCCACTAGTACCAGGAAAACAAACTATAGGAAATCATATAGAAATGTCTAAAGTAACAAAGCCAGGTTTGATTATGCGGTTGTACTGAAGCATATTGCATATATTGAGAGCACATTAAGACTGACAAGGCAAAGAGGGATTACAGGGTTTGGATAAAAGCTTGTCCTAATTATCAATCTGCAACCTGGAAACAATTCTGACTCACAGCCATGAGTTTTTCTCCCTTCATTTCACTTATAATTATGCAGTTTTTTTAATGTGTTTCATAACTATAAGAACACAAATGTGAAGCTAAAGTTTTACAAGGTAAAGGACAGAACACTCAGGCAAAGAACAAAATAGTATTTGAGCTGTTGGACCTTGCACAAAAGGCCAGACTTCTCCTCAGACAGAAAATATAATGGTATAATGGCAATGATTACCCGAACATACCACATAATTCATAGTGATTTCATCAAGTGAAACACTGGATATTGTATCTGAGTGAAGGAAGCAGGATTTGAATAAACCACTTAACTGTTATTATCTTTCCACAGGTGAAATGCCAAGCCAACATTCTTACTGAGACAGGATTGGAGGGACACAGTTCAGCCATCTAAACTGCTTCCCTGCAATCTTATGTAAACCACTTTGGTAATAATAGACCCTGGACAAACACAGTGTGACGAAAACAACTCTGAACAAGATGACTGCATATTCTTTGTTTAAACAGAAGAGGAGAGGCTGACTGGGGCATCATGACCGAGCTGTGTCGCAGACGCCAATCCCTTAAATGACCATATGAAAACAGGTAGTTGAACATTTTCTGTCATTGTTTTTATTGACACAAGTAGGATGGACAGATTCAAATAGTACTTTAAATTAAGACATTCGGATTGCATAACCGAGACCAGATCTTCATGTTTAACAGTGAAGACGAGTCTACAAAACCCAAGGATAAAGGGATTGTTGAGACTTCCCAGACTTTTTCAGATCAGATTCAGATTCAATCAGATTCAGAATCTGGACTGAACAGCATCTTGGCTAACTACAGTATGAATGCTACATCAGTGAATCAGACAGACTGCCCTGAGGTGAGGGTCCCCGTCCCTCTCTTCTTCACCATCGGAGTGGTGAGCCTGGCTGAGAACTTGCTGGTGGTGGTGGCTGTCATCTGGAACAGAAACCTTCACTCGCCCATGTACGCCTTCATCTGCAGCCTGGCAGCCTTCAACACCATCGCCAGCCTCACCAAAACCTGGGAGACCCTGATGATTGTGTTAGCCGACGTCGGACAGCTGGAGAAAAAAGGGCCCTCTGAGATCAAGCTGGATGATGTGGTGGACTCCCTCATGTGTATGTCCTTCATTGGGTCCTTTTTCAGTTTCCTGGCTATTGCTGTGGATCGGTATGTATGTATACGGAGCTTGGATTTGCTCACCTAAAAATTTTAAATGAACATTAATTGTATTATAACCAAATATTTAACCCTGTGTGCAATTATTACATTTCTCCACAGCCATCTGATCCATCAAAATCCCCTTTTGAATGGCTTTGGGATGCTGAAAGCTGTTTTGTTCTATGTTGAATGAATGGAACGTTTGCCCCTGAGCTGCCTGGTTTGAACTGTTTGTCAATGGATTCCGGGCCCCACCACCAATTATCCTCTGCTCACATTTAAATTCAAAGCATCCGACTAATTAGGGCTCTGAGGAGAATTTGGAAAACTTCTCACTCTGCACTACAGTAACTCATAAATATGCATCGTATTAAAAGCTGAATGCAGTGTTTTCTGGATGTCTCATTGCATCTGTACTGTATACTTTACATCACTGTCAAGTTACTGTTCACTGTCTTTTAAACCTCCAACCTGCCAATCAATTCAGCTCTGATGTCTCAGATCAGAGAGTGGGCTGCATAGAACCAGTGCATTTGGCCATCAGTTTTACCGGCATTGATGCAGCCCTTTCAGTTACTCAACATCACTCTTTCTGTTCTCAGACTCCCACAAAGTGTCTATTCACTCTAAAAGCTGCATGCTTTGATTCTTGGCAATTTCACAAAGAGCAGAGAACATAACTATTATCACCTGTGAATTTCATCACTTGCATCTTAAACAAATGTCCTCATCCACAATGCACAACATTAGCATTCATTCAGAGTTGTGTTTGTGTCCCCCTAATGAATCTATGTCCTACATTCACTCTCCTTTTAGCTCTCTCTAAAGCTTCTTCAGCTTCACCAGAAGAGAGTCGGATTTCCTAACTTACAACTAATATGTGGTGGTAATTTGATGATCTCATGATACAGTAGCTAACTAATGAAAGCAAGCAGAGAGGTGCAGGTCTAGGGTTGGGTCTTAGAGTGGAAAATAAAGTTAATGAGAGTTTGCAGGCACTAAACTTAATTAGCTAAACTATTGTATATTTGAAAACTGTGTAGAGCTCAGGGGGGTGTGGATCCTTTATTTTTATCACCATTTACTTAATCAATTACAAATTTGGGATGTAATGAATCTTTTTTCATGTTGAGTCTTGGTGACATTTATGTGGAGGGGTCATTTATAGTGGTAAACCCAGACATAATTATCACTTTATGATTCATTAAACTCAGTGTTTGGACTTTTCATCTCATAAACCTAATTTCCAGTTACAGCCCGCAGTGGTGATCCCAGAATCCTGGGGGGTCCAGGCAAATAAGCCTCCCTCAACCCCCATTCCTACTTTTTTCTTGTATACCTGCATGTATTTAATGTTACAGGGAGCTAGATCACTATCCCTGACCATTAGTTAGAATAGAGCCTGATTATAGCTCACAAATCCCAACATATCAACACCCAGGCAGCCAAAACATTGTCACTGATGAAATTCAATGTATGAATTTTAACTGAGCATTTTTTTTCTTTCATTTTTAGTTACATCACCATCTTCTATGCACTGAGATACCACAACATCATGACCATGTGGCGCACCAGGGTCATCTTGGGTGTCATCTGGACCACATGTGGGGTGTCAGCCGTGCTCATGGTGAGATTCTTCCACTCCAAGTTCATCATGATCTGCTTTATCGTCCTCTTCGTCGTCTCCTTGGCGATGATCTGCTTCTTCTACGTCTACATGTTCATGCTGGCTCGCATCCACGCCAGGAAGATTGCAGCTCTGCCCACCAGCGGTGGGGGGAAATGTCAGCGGAAGCTGTGGCGAGGGCGCAGCATGAGAGGGGCCCTGACCCTAACCATCCTGTTTGGAGCATTTGTGGTGTGTTGGGCGCCGTTTTTCCTCCACCTCATTATCATCATGGTGTGTCCCATGAACCCGTACTGCGAGTGTTACCGATCACTGTTCCAGCTGCACGTGGTCCTGCTGATGAGCCACGCCCTCATCGACCCCGTCATCTACGCCTTTCGCAGCGCCGAGCTCAGGCACACTTTCAGGAAGATGCTGCTTTGTTCAGACTGGAGACGGTGCTCATAGGAGAAGAAACAATCCTATTCACACCTTTTTTATTTAAACTTTCATTTATCCACAGAAAGAGTTGTGATTTACCTGCTGCTTTAAATCCACTAGTTTGCATGTACAGTAGAGTTGTGGGTGCTCAAGGAAATCCTGCAGCAGATAGTTTACTTTCATGGCACTTTAGGCAGGTCACAATCATTACGTTTGTTTCATGTATCTGCATTCACCTCTCTTAAACTGAATGTTTTTTCATTTATTATTATTGTTAATATTAGATAACTGCCGTCTGCCCATCTTCACCCTGGCTTGTCTAACCATCCACCCCTTCTCCTCCAAAAACCTCTGTCTCTTTAAATATTGTTTGCAATCAAGCATTTGCACCACATTTACATGCATATTTTCCAGAACCTACTCAAAAATATACCGCAGCTTCTCATAGGAACAACCACATGAACAACAGTTCACATTTTATGTTTTGCTTTTATTCAGGCACATATCAATAAAGTAATTCATTTTAAGCAACACAGCACACATCGACTATCACCACTGTAGCTCACATTGATACTCTGCATGCCACCACTTTACTAATAACATGAAATCAGTCCCCACAGCTGGCAACACAGTCTCGCTAGACATGAACATAAGACTGATCATGCAACTGCCAGTCAAGACGTCGGGCCCAGTGTCACGTCACAGTCAGCTGTGGTTTCTGTGGAAACAAGAGCTCAGTACTTCATAATTACCAATAAAGATGAATCATGTTGCATAATTGCACAGATATGTTGGAGGCGTAGGCGCATGTGCACTCACTGTTCAAAAAAGAACGTGTATATAGAACATTAGGTGTAAATAAAAGCACTTTGCCATGTATTGTACACAGGTGTGCGTACTGTCTGCTCTTTTTGTTCTCATAATTCCATAGCACAATAAACACTAATAAAAGCTACAATAAGGCAGTTACATCAAAAAACAAGCAAAACATTCCTTCTCAACGTTTGCCTTCATTTGTTTTTGCCCACATGCATCAAAACGTGGGTCAGATACTGAAGATACATATAATACAAATGGATGGCCTTTCTTTGAAGTAAACATTAATAACACTGGAAATCAAATTTTCAGCTTTTACAACACAGTGTAACAAATTGCATGAAGAGCTGTTTCTGCAGATGGTTAAGCTTCTGCGCGAGGAGGTAGGTGCTAACAACACATACTTAACAGAGAAGCTATTAGTTCATTATTTTTTTTACATTTCAAGTGTAAACTTATGGCATCTTTACTCACTTTACATTAACACAGACCAGGGGAAGGAAGGCAGTATGAAGAGGGGCACGATGACAGAATGAAGCAGTTATAATTAGAGTATATCTACATTCAGATCCCAGAAGAAGCTGCAGTGCTACCGGGTGTTGGCAGATCTGAGGAAGCGGCTTGTTAACTGCAGCAGGAGGAGGCATGCAGCGCTGGCAGACTGTTGGCTGATGACAGGTGAAGCTGTGCAAAAGTTCAGCAGCACTCAACTTTTCCCCACTTACGCATAACAAATAAGGCAACATGTCTGGGGCCAGCGACGAGCAATGTGTGACTTGTCTCTTAGGTTGTTGCGAGTGTAAATAATAGATAGATACCAAAGCAATCTGTTAGATGCATCAGGAGGAAAATGGTCTGCTGTGAATCATAAGAACTTAATGTAGATGTATAAAGGTGGGAGAATGGCTTGTGTGATCACTTTCTTCTTTTTTATTTTAAACACAAATGTATTTCTGTGCTTCATTTGAGCGTTTATATATTTAAAAGAAAAACATTCATGTGGTGTCTAGAATGTGAGCAGCATTGAAGCGGCTTAGTATCCAAACTACATCACAGCAGCAGGTGTTTTATCTCTGATTTTTAATATTGATGAGGTAGAAATGCGCTGTTAACACTAGTTAATTTGGGAGTGTGTGACCTTGTCAGATGATGGTGCACTGTGTTGTAGCAAAAGTCTTTTTAACACATGACCTTGATTTTGTTGCCCCATCCTTCTGCACTGCCACTTCTAATGTTGTGCAATATACACACTTGTCTGTAAACTTCATTAAGTGACTATATCATTAAGGTGCAGTATATTTAATGCAGGTACAGACACATGGGGCCTGTACCTATGCTCCAGCGATTAACAATGACACTCTTATAAAAAACCTGATCACACTCCAGGATGTACGCAGACAGTGCACCGTAGACATAGCGTACCTGCTACTGTCTGGGAGTATGCTTCATATCTTTTCTATGGAGTAGTACCCTTCAACACCTGTAAACAGACTTTCATGTATAAAATCAAATTTGAGATCTGCACTCGCCAAAGCATAATTAAATACAAGTATGTACAGCAGCATTAAAATGTAACTTCACTCATGTTCAACTTGCTTTTTATGATTCTAGTTTGGGTAGATTGTTTATATGTTTGTTATTAAAGATCTCTATGCCTTCTCTCTATTAAAGATGTATATATATATATATATATATATATGCTTCTGACTGAAAACCTCATCCAGAGGACATCATCTGGGGAAATATTTTAGCCATTCATATAATTGTTCTCTCCAAACTAAAATCATAAGAAGGAAGTTAAAAATTGTTGAACTCACCATTGAAGGTTTACTGATTGTAGCAGCAAACCTATAAGATTCTCAAAGCAGAGAGAAACAGACATGGGTGGATTATGAAAATGGGCCTCCGAGGGAGCCCCTCGGCTGCAGCCTTTGTATTCCTACATAATGTGAGTGTCCCCTTTGTGGTTTGAAAGTCATAGAGCCCAGTTAAAAGATGCAACGTGACTAGAAAGAGACTAAAACAATCTTACACACACAAATACACACATAATAACCACAAATTGTGACCAGGAATAGACAAAATGATGACACACACACACACACACAACGTGAGGTCCTCATTTGTGGTCATTGTGAGACTCCTTCAGTCTGGGGGTCCCTCAGGCTATAGCAGGGTTGAGGGTCCTTTCACTTGTCTGTACCTAGGGCCACATTTTTTCATAATCCATCCATGGAAATAGAACCACAACTAATGTGTGTGTGATACATTTTCAAATGGTCCTACCTGGGTGTTTGAATAATGTACCTAATAAGATAGCCACGCTGTCTACATGGGAGTTACATTCCTGTTTTGACAATACTCTGTAGAGGCTGAAAGGTGCAATGAACGAGTTCCCAGTACATTCTGAGAGAATTTCCCATAGTTACACTCCAGTGTTAGATGCAGACAGTCTGTCCTATTCATCTTGTCGTTGGTCGCCTCAGTCTCTCAGTACTTACCCGTCAGAGCACAGATGTTGCTGCAGGCGTTTCTCAGGCTGTAACAGCAGATGATCTCCTTAAAAGTCTTCCTCATCTCCTGACTCCTGAAGGCATAGATGAGCGGGTCGATCACAGAGTTGCACATGATGAGGATGAGGTACATGTTGAAGTGGGACATGAAGCACACGCAGTAGAGGTTCCGCGGACAGGAGATCATCAGGATCAGGTGGAGGAAGAAGGGAGCCCAGCAGACGACGAAGATCCCCAGCAGGATGGTCAGCGTGATCGCCCCCTTCATGCTGGCCCGCTGGTGGATGGAGTTGTAGCCGGGCAGGGCGGCGATGCGCTTCACGTGGGAGCGTGCCAGCATGAACATGTGGCTGTAGAGGGAGGCCATGATGAGGAGCATGGCGAAGAACATGGAGACCAGACAGATGATGACAGGGGTGGTGTCCGAGTAGATGATGAAGACGATACCGCAGCCTGTACAGAATGTCCAGATTCCCCCGATGATGCAGCCGGCTCGCCTCACTGTCATGATGTTGTGGTACCTCAACGCATAGAAGATAGTGACGTACCTGCAGATAATACATGCAGTATGTTGATATCTTAGGTAACCCATGATTTTTCCAACCTTTACAAGAATTGCTGAGAGCAATAAGTGCAGTGACCTTTGATTTTCCAACAAAAGTAGAAGTGCATCCCTCTGTACACTGCTTTTTGATTTGCTTTTTATAAGTTATTTTTGGGTACTGGCAGTACCTTTCCACTCACTGCAGATATAGGGTTACTTCCTGCAAGGCCGTAATAATTTTGTAGAAAGTTTCAAAGAAAGTTTTGAGGTCCTGCACACCATACAATATGTGCTATTTATATGTTTTCAATGTAACTCACAGAGACACAATAAAAGATTGTAATTTAAATTATTGATGCCCTGGTTGTTTCTGTTCCTGATAGGATCTGCGGTCCATCCCATAAAATCTACTTGATGTATAAAACTACTACACTAAGACTATGTAGCTGTGGCACACTGAAGGTCAAACCCTAGTTCAGTGTTCTTTACCACAAGTAGTTTCTGGTGCGGCAGTTCCAGTCTACAAATATCTAGGTGTGCATATCTAGGTATTGCAGACAATAAGTTCGACCGGTCACTTCACAACATGTACATTATAAAAAAGGGCAGAGTTATCTTTTTCTCTTTAGGCGGCTTAGGTCACTAGACATGAGCAGGAAGATGCCACAAATATGTTACCAAACCACAGTAGCAAGTGAACTGTTTTATGCTGCAGTTTGATGAAAAGGCAGCATAAGGCAGGAGGATGCACATACTGGTACCAAAAACTTATTCAGTGACTGGAATGAGGTTGGACTGGAGGCTGTGGTGGAGAAATACATATGAACATATTCACACACACCTCTCTCCATCATTACCTGTCTACAGCAATGGCCAGTAGGCTGCACATTGACGCAACGACCGAGATGCAGATCATGGAGTCAAACACATTGTCCATTTGCCGGATGAAGTGGTCCTCCACCACCAGCTGTCTGTTGCTCAGAAGGTAAATGATGATGGTCTCCCAGGCGTTGGACACACTCACCAGCATGTCTGCTACTGCCAGACTGCAACAACCACACAAGTTACTGCAAGTCAAACTCTGATCACAAATACACATAATGGTCCAAATTTGCAAAGACCAACAGGGAGTCAGTGGTACTATATCAAGTTCACATAAGTAGTGAATGATTTATGTTTCAATCTTTTAGCAAAATGATTTAAGGGTGACACATTCACAACCTTAACAAAGAGACAAAAAAGAAAAAAGTCTAGAGCTACTCTGTGAGGGTTAGGTGCTTTGTGATCAATGCTAACAGCTTCATGGGAACATGCTCTTAATAACAATGCTAACATAACTTATTAACTTAGTAGACTCACTGCATGTGAAGAAACAAGTGACATTTCTCCTAATTCTCACTCGTCACTGCACTTAGTTATTTTTAAATTATTATTTATTTTGCATGTGTAATCCTCACAGCCAGGAGCAGAGAAGTGAGAGGTTCCAGAATAACAATGTTCACCTCCAACCTCATGTGTCAGGTAAATATTATACTACCATTCAAATGTTTGGCCTCACCTCCTTGTTTGGCCAATAAAATAACATCAACAAGTGTCTAGAGTATCTAATTGGAGGAACAGATGCCTCACACGTCCTCGCTGGCACTTCGTGAAATAGTGTCCACAAAAGAGCAAAGGTGACTGTGGGGTGCTGGCCGACTCGGCAGAGTTGCCATGTAAGAAAGAGGAACCAGACAGGCCAAAGCCGAAATGGTACTTCACTACATGTGGAAATGTTTTGGTAGAGCCTCAGACACTTTGATAGTTTGTAAGGTAACAACCATTTACCTGCAGACAAAGAAGTACATGGGTGAGTGGAGGTTCTTGTTCTTCACTATAGCTGTGATGACCAGGATGTTCTCCAGCAGGGAGATAATACCCAGGATCAGAAAGACCTGAGCAACAGAAGGAAAATACAACACAACAATGAAGAGTATACACAGACAGAGAAGAGCGGCTCAAAAAGGAGCGCAGTAGTGTGAAGGTGTGAGGGCGGGCATTCCCCAGTGAGCCGGAATCAGAAAGGTTACGAGACAATAAGATGAAGAGATAACGTGATACTGCACAGAACAATTTAAAAACAAACAACAGTTTTTTACCCCCGCACATATTACAGACCTCCACAGCGATGTGAACCTGCTCGCATGCTGCAGGTTTGGAGGTGCCGGCCTTGTCTGGGACAGGGGACAGGGTGTAGTTTTGGTGATAGTAGGAGTAACCCCAGGTGGAGTTCGCCAGCAGCACCTCCTCATGGTAGGAGGTCTCATCAGAAGAATTCATCCCTGCTCTGGTTCTGGTCCAGATCACTGCTGTTGTGTTGTGGATGACATTATTCATGCAGGCTGCAGGGAGGACAGATGCCAACGTGAGATGATGTCATATTTTGACATTACATACATTACATTACGGTCATGACATAATTCAATTTCAAGCAGAGGCCCACAACTTGTGATCAACGTTGAGCACTGATATGTATGTATGTGTACATACTGTATGTGCCAATGAAAGTTTTAAAACCTATAACATGCGTATGATTTTATACCACAGAAAGAAATCTCCAAAATCTAGAGCGGTTTGTGAAACGCTAGATTTGTGCAAAACCACGACTGTACTTTTTAGTAGCTTAATCCTTCACTTTGTTCACCAGCCAGAAAGTAACTAGGTAGCGGATTTGTGGGGTTTTAGGGTTTTAGCACAGAGAACTAAGCCTCCTGCAGCAGAAAACAACAACACACTGAGTGGAGCTGCAGATTCAGCTGATAGGTTCATCACAATACGTGACCTTCTTCACGCCATCGTGTTCTTTTTGTCATTTGCTGCATTAACGATTTCATGTCATCATGTCATGAAGTTGTATCAAAAATAAAAACATTTCCAGGGGCGAAGTTTACTTCAAATGAATTGTTCTCAGGTGTTCACTAGCTGCTGAGCAGCTTATTCACACAAAGACAGGAATCAGGGGAAACAATTAGTCTTTGAGCACTTCAAGCTCACTAATTAACGTGTCTTGTAGTTTAATCCTTACAAAGATGCAAATGTAAAATCAACACATTATGCTTTTACAGTGTGTTGTGCTAAATGATTTCATATCTTTCTAGATTGTCTGCAGGCTGCCTGCTAATCCCTCACAGCACATAACTTGTTCACATAATGTGTTGATTAGGGAGCCCCCAGAGATGGTGGACTGTGCTACCTCTGGAAAGAACCAGCGTCACAGCTTCCCTCTGTTATCAGTCTGATGTTACGCTAAACTAAGCAGCCACTGACTGTAGCTACATATTTACTATTCTTTTCAGCTACCTCTCAGCTTGTGTTACACGCTTAACTTGATAGATACAAAAGAGTCTGCTAAAATGAGTTCTAGTGTTATTCTGGATGAGGTCATATGGGTTTTTTTTATGATAAGTGGAAACATGGGGAGTTTCTGCTGAAATCCCTTTATGAAATTATCACAAGAATCAAAAGACGCCTTGTCTGAGTTTGTGCTTTGGTGTGCCAGTGAGATAAATTTAGTGTCAGCTGACCAAACGCAGTGGTGTTGAAGTTTGTTTTGAACATTCCAGTTTGGTTATGAAAGAAATGAATTATGACGCTCCTCCGGCAAGTGAGTGAGACACAAAAGAAGCCTGTTGAGATCCTGCCCTCGGCGGATAAGATGTGATGAGGTCAGATCAGATCTGTGTAGCGTTAACTCTTCCTGCAGGCAAGAACCTGCGCTGTTTTATAACTTAACTCATGACCAGACTAACAGACCCTCTGGTGATGTCAAATGACACTATCAGAGGTACTGTGCTTCATAATAGGCACAGAGGTAACAGAAATTCTGGTAATCCTTCTTCAGAAGTTCCCCAGAGTCATGTGGTGTGTGAGGCACTACTGACAAAAGCAGATTAAAAATAGTGTAAATACTAAATGGGAAGCACCATTCACACCACATAAAATGCAGTGATGAACTTAACCCTGCATTAGGCCGACCACAGCCCCTGTTTGAACTGCAGTCTGTCTCATTCAGCTGAATGCCATTAGACAAACCCCACCACAAAGTGGCATTAGAGCTGAGCCGCTACAGTAATTAACCTTTGTTGAAAAAACCAAAGCAGTTATGTTTGTGTAATTCCATTTTACTGCTGTCACAACTGTAGGAAGTATAGAATAAGACTTTTCAGTGCTTTTGTGAGTGAATGAAAGAAGGAAACATTCATTGACAGATTGAGGATTTTCAAAAGCAGTTACATCAGTATCATTACATCTTAATTTGAGTGGCTATGGAAGTTAATTTTAACTGTTTGCTTTGTATGGTATGTTTTACTAACAATGTTTTCCTTTATCTTTTTAGTGCATAGTAACAGTTTTATTTTCTCATGTTTCATCATCTATGAATACCAGTATTATATGCTACAGAGACTGTTAACAGAATCACTGTGCTGTTATTGCTGAAAATATACCAACATTTAATACCCAACATGTTGATGTTGTGTATTTATGATGCTGCGTCATAGCAGCAAAGATCAATATTGACCATCCATCCAGCCCACAAGCTCTGACAGGAAAAGGTGCATTTCATATTTCAGGCAAAGAACAGAAAATGTATATAGGATGATATAATTTGGCATGAAAAATGAAAATGAAAAACACTGATGCCTGACTATGTTTTTCATTAAATAAAGAGGAAATGTTTTAATTAATGTGTTGTAAGCTGCAAAACAGAATATTTAACATTTCTGTTCAAGATTTGTTCATTTGCATGTTTCAACAAATGTTCATTGATAATGTGCTGTATTTAATTTATTGTCTCCAAAATATTCAGTCTTGCTGCAAAATGCGCTCTCATTAACTAAAATATACTGTAGAACTGTTGAGCTGTTCATGATTTATTTGTAGTCACTCACAGCACTTGGGAAAGATCGTTGTCTGTGTATCGTGAGGTATGATCTAATAATTATCCAGCCGAACCACAATCAACTGTAAACAGCGCATTTCTTGCCTAAACCTAACCACAAGTCCTGTTACCTGCATATTGTGATTTGTTTTCAGCTGTTATCCACTTCATCTTCCAGCTCTACAACTTTGGTAAAGTTTATATATTTAGTGTATTATTCAAGACTGAAAACATAATTCATGTTATTATGATATCATTATATATATATATATATATATATATATATATATATATATATATATATATATATATATATATATATATGGAAAGATAGTTTCCTAAAATAATTTTCAAGCCTTAAGTAATGCTAGAGCTACATTTTATTCATCATTAATAGAGGAAAAGAAAAACAACCACAGGTTTGTTTCAGCACATTTAGCCAGGTTGACAAAGAGTGATACCTCATTTGAGCATGGTATGCCATATACTGTGGCATTGCTTTGGCCTCTAGTACTCTAGTAGTGAGGAACCTTGGAGTCATTCTTGTCCAGAATAGGTCCTTTAACTAACTTTACATCTGATACAGTTGGAGTGAAATGCATCAGACATTAAAAGGTGGAAACTCTAACCCAACTGTATTGATCTTTTTATGGAAACAGAGTTGAAACTAGTAAAATTAAAATCTCATAAAAAAGAAATGCAAACTCACCAAGAGCAGTCATTTGTCTTTTGGGCCCCTGCTGCCTATTGTTTTATAATTCATCCATGACGTTATGATACTACATATGCAAGGTATAGCATAAACAGCTACAAACCAAGAACCAAGTCATTTAAATTTTAACTATGGTAACCCTTACTGAGGGTTTTTACAGCTTAAAGAACATAAACAAGGACTATCTGTCTATCTATCTGAGATCACTTTTTCCCAAATGAACTGCTGGGCTTATAATTTAGTATAATTCTGAGAAAACCCTCCAGAAACATTTGAAAACATTCCACACTTATGACTTAATAGGGCACACTGGAAAATCGCTGAAACATTTGCATGTCCTAAAATTGTCTTTCAACATCAAGGATCCTTGATGAGCTACATTGTCATGTTTTCTGAAAGGTTTTTTTTTTTTCCCCACAAATGTCGTAGTTTGTTGCATAAGAAAAGACTCTTAGTTTTAATGGAAACCTGAAAATATTAATTTATGTAAGAGCATTTTTGTTTTTATTGAGGAGTTAACAGCATCGTCCAGAGTGAGTCATTAGTGAGGAAAGATCCTGCAGCAGCCTTCCTCCTAATTAAAAAACAAAGACGCTATGGAAGTGCGTCTATGTTTGATTCATATGCAGGTTGTAACCTTCTGTACTCCTGTTGTGATGTGTTTACATGCAGACGTGTTTCATACCGCTCTGATCTGACTCATGTTTATCATGTGCTATTTAGAGATGGGGAGCGTGAGCAGCACATCATGTGTATTTACTATGATGTGAAGACTTAGCCATTATCCTGTGTATGTTATGCTCTCAGTCATGCACTATCATGTGCCTAACATTGTGTTCCAGTGTTAGTCACCACCTTGTTCACAATGTATAGTGATATTTCTGTACTTGTGTGTACACCTCCTGCCATAATCACATCTTTCCTAGGAATTCAGCTGCTCTGATCCTTTTCTCACGGTTTGTCTCTCCCTGTTTTTCCTGTTTCTGACCCCTCCCTGCTGGATCCTGTGCTACTGTCATAAAACACAAATCTAGGCCCACACCGCCTCAGTCACGGCATCAGGAGAGAAATCTTGAAGCTTCTTTGCTGATAGCTAATGAGCATGTGACCACAAAATCCCACCATGAATGCGCACGACCCACTGTGTTTCGAAAAGGAAACATGTGGACAGTAGTTTCTGTTGAAACGCGAGACCAAATTGAAAAGCTTATATAAACACTGTCGCAGCCCACACATGCAGACTGTATATTCTTGTGAATGGAACGACTCAAAGAAAATACACTAACACTTATTAAAATTCTGAACATATTTTGGGGTTTGAAGGTTATTTCAATAATTGTCTGGGAAATAAAATCAAAATAAAAACAAGGAAGAATGGTCGTCTCCTATTTTATGTTCTTTGAGATGTTTCTACATTTTCCGTTTAGAGAGCAGAACATCAATTATGCATTATGGATTTGCAGCAAATATAATTAACTCTGATCAAACGGAAATATTAATCACACCAGCAAAACAGCTTGTGAGACAACGCAGTGCTTCAAACTGGTAGAGGAAAATGACATAAGCAAATGGCTTGCTATGAAGCACTGTTAAATTATTCTATTCTATTCTATTAACCAGACAGGCAATGATAAGTTGTAAGTAGATGTGGTAACTCAGTGTTGTAAGTGTAAGCGGCCAAATCACAATCACAGCTCCATATATACTCTTCCATGTTCTAAATGCTTCTTCTCAATATGTTATATCTTGAGGTAAAGATGTAATAATCTGGAGCCCTGAAAGTCACAATATAGGTAGGAGAATAGTAACTGATTAAAACATGACTGAATACATCAATGTTTTTTTCCTATATTATAAATAAATAAAAAAAAAATAAAATTGATAAGGATAATTAAGACCTTATTTATTTTGTTCTTGTACATTTGGCTTATTTCATATTTCCCACACAACTCATTTTCCCAGGGTTGTAACCACAGGAGATCCAGAGAGGCTAAAGAAAAATGAAGTTCACATCTCTGCACTGGTTACAGTGTCTACTAGTATCTGCTGTCAACAATGTGAGTAGCAGGACTAATCAGTATTTTACAAGTAAATTCTAGTTTTCTACTTTTCATCTTATCATTTGGTATCAGGTATTAGGTGATAGCTTCACATAGTAACTTCTCCTTTCTCCATTATTAACACGAATTCGATGCTTTTTGTGCTTGATTGGAGGTTAGAGGATGGAGGAAAGCCAAAGCTGTATCTTTGTATTACCATCCAATTTATTATTGTATTCCAGTTATGTTTTATTCATTAAATTAAACAAATGAATTCCGTTTAAACACATTTTGTGAGTTTTGGGACTCCTTACAACATTTATAGATGGATAGATTTCAGTCTGCAGTCTGTCCTGTGATGAGACAATGACGACAGCATAACAAAACCTTTTTCATTGGTTGCCATGGATACATTATCACAAACATGGCATTTAATGGGTTTTTCAGCAGATGTACCCAAAAATGACAAAATCATCACTATTCAAGTCATGATCAAGCCTTTTTTTTGGCGTGTTGCCTCAGTCGGTGTAATACTGATGAAACATAGGTGGTTGCTACCAACAGAATGACTTGGAAATTATTTAAATTAAGTTGAGAGATAACAGTATTCCACGGGGAAATCCTTATACCAGCCTATTTTTTATCTTGACTTTGCAGTGTTCTAGTGACACAGAATCAGTCTCAAACAGAAAATGAAACATTTCTATGTAGTGGTAGTATGATGGCCATGATTGTTTTAGACAAACTAAAATACTGAGACAGGCTGCTGCACATAGTGCTGTTTAAAGATATGAAGTGCATAGTATTCATTAGATATTATTTATGTAGTTATATCCAAACACTGAAAGTAAAATAGTTCTTGAAAACTGTCATGAAATAATTTATACATTACCAGATGGTTACTCTAGTTTTTAGTTATCCACTAAATTTAATATGGGACATATTATAGTTACAAAAATTCCATAAATGTAAATGCTGATGTCATGTGTCATGTCATGTCATCAACATGGAATGATTCAATATACCCAGAGATACAGGTGGAAGAGTTATCTTGCTCTTGCTAGTATCCAAACTCTTGGGTAGATTTCTCAGTTTGTACCATCATATCTCATCTTATCATCCACTGCTACGAGAGAATCACACTGAGAACTGATTTCCAGCACAGGTTGTGCTGGAGGAGTAGCAGCAATCTTCCACTCGAGCTTATTAATCAACTCCAGACCAGAACATAGTTTGAATTCATTTGAGAGCCTCACTCTTAGCCTCTCTGGTCCAAATTGGAAAAGTCAAAAACCCGTCACTGGTTGTTATTGTGTACCGTCCTTATGTCCCTTACTCTGAGATTTTAACTGAATTCTCAGACTTTCTATCTGATTTAGTTCTTAGTGCAGATAAAGTAATTATAGTGGGTGACTTTATCACTCATGTAGTCACTCAAAATGTAAATAAACCCACTCACTGTTTTAATCACAGCCTTCATCTTGTCCTCACATATATCCAATCTGCCCTTTATCTCTAAAATCCTTGAAAAAGTAGTTTCAAAGCAATTTTGTGACTATCTGCGCAGGAATAACCTGTATAAAGATTTCCAGTGAGAATTTAAAGTACATCATATTACAAAAACAGCACTGGTAAAGGTCACTAACAATCTTCTAGCATCAGACAATAGACTTCTCTCTATACTCATCTCGTTAGATCTTAGTGCTGCTTTCAACACTATAGATCACAACATCTTATTACACAGACTGGAACATGTCATTGGAGTTAAAGGAACAGGACTAGGCTGGTTAAAACCTCAACTATTAGATAAATTCCAGTATCTGCATGTTAATGATGAGTCTTCCATGCACAGCAAAGTTAGCTACGGAGTTCCACAGGGTTCTGTGTCTCTAGAACTGCCTGATTTCACCTGAGAAACATTGTCAAAATTAGCAGCACCCTGTCCCAAAGTGATGCTGAAAAACTAGTCCATGCATTTGTTACTTCCAGACTGGATTATTGTAATTCATTATTAATAGTTTGTCCCAATAACTCCTTAAAAAGCCTCCAGTTAATCCAAAATGCTGCAGCCAGAGTTCTGAATGGAATTAGTAAGAGAGATCATATTTCTCCTACGTTAGCTTCTCATTATTGGCTACAGACTAAATCCAGACTAGAATTTAAAATCCTCACATAGAAAAGCACTTGTGGTTCCTAGAGTTTCCAGATGTAGAATGGGAGGCAGAGCCTTTAGCTATCAAGCTCCTCTCCTGTGGGACCAGCTTTTATTCCACATTTAAGACTAGACTTAAAACTTTCCTTTTTTATAAATCTTATACTTAGAGATGGATCAAGTGACTCTGAACCATCTCTTATTTATGCTGCTATACATTACTCTGCTGGGGGACCTCCACTGATACAGTAAGCTCCTCTCCTCTCATCTGCTTGTATCCCCAGGCTAGGAGCCTCTTTCCACTCACCCCAACCGGTCGAGGCAGATGGCCGCCCACCCTGAGCCTGGTCCTGCTGGAGGTTTCTTCCTCTAAAGGGAGTTTTTCCTCTCCACTGTTGACTAAAGCTTGCTCAAGTGGGATTTTTCGGTTTTATATTTTTGTACAATCTTAAACCTTACACTGTAAAGTGCCTTGAGATGACTTCAGTTGTGAATTGGCTCTTTACAAATAGTATTTAATTGAATTACATTGAATTCCTATCTGTGTGTCTGCACCACTGCAGCCGTTTTCCAATTACGTTCTGTTCAAGCCAGCTGAGGCTGTTGAGTCACTGTTTACTTGAGCTTTAATAAAGTGACTTGTCGTACATGTCTTCCTCAGAGAAAAAAATGAAAGTGGCATAACCCTAAAAAACGAAATAATAAACCTCACATGATTGTGTGGTGGTGAGCCGTGTTTATCAAGAGAGATTTGGGTCAGTCAGTAAAGAGACAGCTCCTTGTCTCACACTGTGCTGCTCACTTTTGCTCCACAGCTACTGTGATGACTAATCTTTGGGAAAAACTGATTTTTGTCTCCAGACTAAATTATCGCAGCATCAATTAGACTGAAAAAGCACAATATTTCCTGCATGATGTGGGTGGCATCTATTATTTTCTTAATGCTAATGAGTCACTTCGTCATCTCAGTTACATTATTAAGTCCACTTTATTTCTTGGCTGTGAACTCAGTGTGTGATTTGTTATTTTAGAGAAATGCAGTAATGTAGTTACTCTATATTTGAAGCAAATCCACATCTGGGAGGATGCCACGAGACTGCAGCATCTGGTCCTCTGCTCCTCTCCATGATAGGGAGCGTAAAGGGAGATTCTGTCTTGATTGTGGCTTTGTTTTAAAAAAGTAAAAGCTATGAAATCACCACCAAGCACAGTCACATCAAATAGAATTAGTGTATACTGAAATGGCGACCTTATTTTGCAACACACACCAGAGCTGTAAAGTTTCTGGAAGAGGAATATATTGAAAGCAAATAAGATAAAAGTATGCATGCTCAAGTTCAATGCATGCTGCACACTTAAAGGCAGAGGTTAATAAAGACAATCCTCATGGGCAGAGTATGGATCAAAACACACTCATAATTGCATGATACATGCGGTGATTGGTTCAACAGTTCATCTTTCTACTTTATTGGGGTCATCAAGATGTCCTCAATAAAAGTAGGAAATATCATCTAAATATCAGATAAAATACCACGCAGCTGCAACACACACAGTCATGGAAATCCCTGAAAAAATGTCAATCCTAAGTATGTACTTCAAATCACAGACAAACGAGAAGTTTCCATCACCGTACCAAGACAAACATAAAAGTCTGTTGGTGTCACTCTAAAACAGGTAGAGGCACACTTGTGGTCTTTCATCAGCCTATATAATAGCAATAAATCTGTAAATACTGTTTTTTTTTTGTGTTTTTTTTCGATCAAAATACATGTATAAAACTGCAAAGATGTGGCGGTGCTAAAAATTCATCACGAGTGCGGAGACCGAAATAAAGAATGACTCACCTCTCGCAGAAGCTGTGACTCAAAATCCTTCTCACAAGAGGCTCAGATGGACTGGATGGTGCCTCTGAGGAGGATCAGACCGGTGGATGTGTGCATCATCGTGAGAGAGTGGAGATGCTGAGCTGTGTGTGTGTGAGAGAGAGAGAGAGAGAGAGAGAGAGAGAGAGAGAGAGAGAGAGACAGAGGTGGGGGGGGGGGACAGGGAGAGAGTGAGGAACTCCCCCGTCATATCTGACAGACACTACATGCAGCTCCTGCCAGCAGTTTTAGCCATGTCCCTCACAGTGGATGAAAGGAAGCAGCAGCTATAGATCAAACAGTTCTGTGCGTATTAATGTGGAGCACTGAGTTGATTCACAAGCCCAATAAATCATCCTTTATTCCTGCTTTTCTTCATTTCCTTGGACGTTACTGCTCTTTGCTTATCACTTTGTACGTGACTATCATGGTTTCTAGGAAATATTTAGTATTTCCCCTGTGGATGCCAACCAGAATGATCCGTTTGACACAGTGCAAATGTAATTTCTTCTGGCTGAACGCAGTCCCTGCACCCTCTGTACTCCCCAGAGCTTCAGAATTTTCTAAAACATTACTTTCACAGCTTGGGGTCAGCATATGCAGCCTTATTTCCTTCAACAGAAATACTCCTTGAAGACGCCACACTGTGGTATTAAAGAATTGGATGGTGGCTTGCAAGAAGCAAAGGCTAAGGGGATCACATCCACTCTCACAAAACACCTCACTGTTACAGGGTGTACTGAGTAAACTAAAGACTGTAGCTTGACCCTCGTCTGCAGTGTAATAGCAGCAGATGGGGCAGGGCCAGTGCACAGTGAACGTCTCTGCTGGGCTTTGGATTAGAACCCACCAGTGACGTAAGAGGCAGGTAATATGCACAAATGGGGTTTTTGTGTGCATTTTCCCTCCTCAAGTTCCTACAATGTCATTATCTCAGATGAACGAAGGATTTAAGAAAATCTTATGGGAGGCTACATTAAACAGTTTGAGCATCTTGAGTGGCAATTAGATTGAAGGGATGTGAGTGCCATCACCATCCAGACCTCCCAAGTGCCTGCGAACTACTGGAGCAATTTGGAGTTCTAATTGCACGAGAGGCATGTCGATTTTTCTCTGCCGGCTTGTTGGAGAGTCAACAAACCTGATCTTCTCTTTGCATTTTGTTGCACAGCAAAAAGCGAATATAAGCGCCTCTGCCATCTGCTGCAGTCTAATAAAGCGATAGGTATCCTAATGGCTGGCAGCCAGTGACCTTGACTGAAGTATCTCAACAATAATCGTCTGGAACATTTAGATGCTTTGAAATTTGGTCAAGAAGTTTGGTCAAGAAATTCATGTTGCTCACTGGATATATCTTAATGAACTGGATCAACCTCCAAACTTTTTCACTTACACAAAAACTGGAGTTTTACTTTCAATGTATTATAATATACAACATCTATAAAGCTGCATGGATTAGCACAAACAGGATTTCAGGTGGTCAAATTGCTGATCCCTTAATGTTTCCTCCAGTGCCACCATCAGGTCAGATTGTAAACATGGATCACACCAACACTAACAGTTTATCAGCTGCACTTAAGGTAAGGTCATGTTAATTAAGAGACAAGGTAACACTTCATTGATCCACGCGGGGGAAATTCAGGTGCCACAGCAGTAGAAAATCACATTAATGAAAATCACATTAAACCGTTCAAACATTTATTAGTATAGTGGAAAAAAAGAATAGAGCAAAAATAGTATAAATAAAAATAATGAAACATAATTAAGGAGGCGAGATGCAATAGATAACCAAATGTGTTACGTCATGAGAGCCAACAGCGGCAGCAGTGCCAACAATAATGGCTATAGATAAACTAGAGGTAAACATCGCCCTCAACAACAAACAAAACAGGAGAGAAAAGCTCTAGGGAATGTTTAACTGGATATAAATAAAGTGTGCACACTGTTCTCACTCCCTCAGGACGTTTCCTGCATTTATATCAAGTTATCAAGTTTGACTCGTTCTGTAAATGTGTGCTTTTCTGAGGCCTTGTGGAATTTTTAAAGAGGCAGATTTGGGGGCACTCCAGTTGATGACAGATTTGATTTGATTGCACACTGAAATGTATGATGTGTGTGTTTCTAATGTTGTTGTTCATAAATTGACCACGTTTTCCTGCACACAGCTTTATATTGTTGTACAGTTGCACTCTTTTACTTTGGATCTATTTCCATAATCTTCCAGCTGTCATCAGTGAAATCAGTCAGTCACTAAAAAGGCTGGACTTACGGTAAACAAGACAAATTAGCTTTGAGGTGGCTCACAGTGCTGGTGGACACCCTCCTGTGCTGTAAAAATGATTCAATTCTCCGTGGTCTTCTTGAGAGATTTATTTTTCAGCTTCCCGTTTAAAGAGTGAATGGTTTTGAAATGGTACCAGTTGTGCTGCCACACTCTAAAAGTGAAGAAAAACATCTAGGAGACATGCTGAGTGTTATTCTAAGAGTAGAGAGTTGGTCTTACCATTCTGAAACACCCTAAGCTGTGTGACAGTGGGCTCCTCCCTACATGATCACACTCTGCTTGAGTCGACAGCTGCAGTCATTGCTTCCAGGTGACATCCTGCTTTGGTGAAGGTCTAAAGTCAATTCTGAAAGGAAAAGACATAACTGATAATACATTTTTCATTATAAAACATGGTCTGGACAGGCACAATAAAGGTTCATATTAATAATAACTGGCACTCAGCAACAGAGACAACAGACACTGTCTGTGATGTGGAGGCATCAAAGAAACAGACGACCAGTAACCTGATAATGTTAGAGTCATACAGAGATATGAATAATAGGGTTATGTTCTATTTTTCAAACCGTGATTAGTGTAAATAATTGACAGATGAGGGACACAAAGAGCCGTTCAGTAGAAAAGCTATTGCAACAGAATATTCTAATGATCTAAAGAGAGAGTCAGGCTCATCAGGGAACCGCAGCGTGTCTTATTTGAATCGGTCCTGCATCGTGGTTCCCACTAACCTTGAAGACTGCAGGCGAAAAGAAACCAAACAAAAAGTTTCACATTTTATTCATGCTGCAGTGTTTGGAGCAGCAGAAAACGCTTGAATTCAAAAGGTTCAGATCAGTAAACAATCCATCTCCAGTTCTGAATGTAACCACTTCAAAGCAAATGATAAACCCCAGAGGCCGACTCTAAAACTGCTGGAGTGTGTGCGTGTATGTGTGTCGGAGTTTTAGAAGGAGGTGGTGAAAGGTGAAAACTTGACAGATTCATTTGGATCCTATTGAGCAGGCAGTGTCTGCATGCTGCTGACTGAACAACCTCGACAACAGTAGCACATCAGAACTGAACATGGTGCCTCAGACTGTGTGAATGTATCACGTTTTCCATTGTACATCTCTGAGTTCTTCAGCCATCACCAGCCTCTGTCGGATGTCTCCAGACACATCGGTGTCTGAAATACTGTAGCTGTAGCTTGGAAACTGTAGGCAAATTGGAAAAAGAACAGAAAAGTACAAAGTGAAAAAGTGCAATTGTGAGGATTAGTTACCACGATCAGCTGATTAGAAGACTCAACAGTACGATTGGTTAAACAAAGGTTTATTTTAAGAGACCCAAGAACTAGTGAATGGGAGATAATCAGGAACTAGAATCGAGCAGGGGCTACTGGGTAATGAAGTCCGGAGGTGTACAACAAAGCAAAACACACCGAGGGCAAAACCTGATGGCTGTTGCACAAAACTAAGATACAGGGTTACCGTGGAGAGTTATTGTGTGTTGTGGTTAACCACTCATCCCGGTTTAGCTTCTTAATGCTTAGGAAGCAGGTTAAATTAATCTGAGTTAAGTTACTATGGAGATTTATTCTCTGAAGTTGGTCTACGGCCTACGTTGGGTGGTTTTTAACTATTCATGTGGTAATGTAATCATGTGATTACTGTCAGACTTATTTTTACATGACTAGTTTTATGAGGATTGCTGTTCATGTGGTTGTGGTTTGAAGTGAGATGTGTAAAGGTTCAATTCACAGGTTTCTCTTGACAACAGAAACGTTGATAGTCAGACGAGGTTTCAGGCATCAGAGAGGTTTCTAGTCTGATCCTTTAGCTTTTTTTCTCTAGAACACTACTTACTAATTATTTCTGGATTATTTATGCATTCGGTCGATCCACTATTATCTGCTGAGCTTTTTCCCTTACTGTAATTTTATAGGTCGTATTTTCCATGTTCCATATTATGTTTTATCTCTTCCTACATCTCGTCATTGTGCTGCTGCACTGTGGGTTAAAAGTTTGCTGCAAGAGTTTTGTCCATGTGTAATCAATAACATGCGGCCTGTTAAACAATACCTTATCCCAGATATTTACACTTGGCTTGATTTATCTGCACATTCTTATTCTGGCAAACCAGCAACGAAATAAGCCAGGATGACCTCCAGGATGTCATCCCTCTGGAGAGGTATAATGCAAGCAAAATAGATTGTACCCAACCCCAAAACAGGGGTTGGGTACAAAAACAGACCAAATACAGACCGGGGAAAATAGCAAGGCCACAATCCAAAAGGCTAATCAGGGACAGAACAGGGTCAGAGTCAGAGGTCTTTAAGCAGACTTACAAATCCAAAGGTCAGGTTTAAGGTCTGGTTAACTTTGCAGGCAGGTCAGGAACAAATGCAGGAAAGTAGTTTCTGGGAATGAAACGGCACAATGTGGCGGGGAGAGTCAGGAAGGTGTCTAAATAGAAAGGGCAGAGGAGAGCGGAGAGAGTGGGACAGGGTGACCAGAGAGTATTGATGCCCAGCAGAGGAGGATCGACCACAGACCGGAAATTGACCTACTGGCAAGGAACGAGACATGGGGCTGAGAGAGAGCGGGTGACCAATACCGAGGTACAAGCGGAGAGAGAGGAAAGCGAGAGAAACTAGGAGAAAAGACGCTAAGATGAAGAGGGAAGAGGGAAGGTGAGAGATGAGCAGAGAGAGGAGAAGAACCAGATTGACGGAGAGAGGAGGCGAAGGAGAGAGATGGGAGAGAGAGAGAGAGAGAGAGGAACGGGATAATAGTAAAACTGGTTTGAGCACATGCAGGGATAATGAAAATCAAGTGGTTTTTCTTCCTTTTTTACATGAGTATAAGTAACTTAATGCTTTTTTCCAGCAATTGTAGTCCCTTTCTGAAATGTGTTTGTGATGTGCTGTGACAGCCAAGTTTAGTGGTGAGAGACTCTTCCTCAGCTGGACGACTTGAACATGAGCTATAGGGATCAGCTCTGTACCAAGATTCACATTTATCTTATAGATAATATATTTACAACAAAGGTGGAACTCATCAGCATTTAAAAAAGATCATTTCTGTAGTCTAAACCAACACACTGACTGTAGTGTAAAATGAATTTAGAAAGTTAAGCCACATTTCTCATTTAGAGAAACCTTAACAATGAACAATGACAATAAAATAAGCAGCGACGTTGATCAAATGCTTTTTAACTTTTTGTGGAAAACAGATATGATAAATTGAGAAAGGGTGAGCTAAACTGTCTGGTCATCTCTACTTTAAATAATACTTTCAAGGTTAACTGAATAAAACAATTTTTCAAAAACCCAAAGTCTAAATGGAACATAATCCCTCACCATATTTTATCTAACCTTGGTGGCTTAAACTTCTTCCTTAAGTTCAATTATAATATTAATGAAGTCTGCATGAAGTTATCTGCTTTTCATTGCCAGCCCTTTCTATCATGGTCACTTATCTAAAAACATCATTTTACACCCCACACATATTTTATATGGAACAATAAGGAGATTCTGTTTAGACACAAAACCATTTTTCTGGAATATTTGTTCAAAAATAATATTCTTTGGGTTGATCAGCTGTTTGATAGAAATGGTTATCTGCTTACTTATGAGGACTATTTATTGCAATATAATATTCTTATAACACCTGGACATTATGCTATGGTATTTGGTGGTCCTCAAACTCCAATAGCAAGAATAATTCCAAAAGAACTTTTCACCACAATGTCATTGTCTTTATAAAAGAGATCAAGCAGTTAAGAACTGTAATTTACTTAAAATGTTTGTATAATTATTTATTGATTTTTCTATAAACTAGTTAAATAGCTACAGTCTGTGAGCAGACCGCCCTCTGCTGGTAGAACCCATGTAAGGCAGTGCACACGGTCAACTCATATTTCATTGTGAATGATGAATTATAATGAATTATGATTATATTATGAAATATAAATTAGTTTATATGCTTTTAGATGTTCAAAAGTTCAACTAAGAACTGAGACTAAGGACTAACTACACAGCGGTTCAGTCGTGTTAGTGAAGCTCTGGCACCGACAGCGGGTCTAACACAGGGAGTCATGTGAAGGTCGACACGCTGCTGACAGTGAACGCAACATGCAGGCCAATCACGTCTCTGTCCAAAAGTTGACCTTGCGCTAGGCTCTCTGGGAAATGTATGTCTTCCACGGTTCGGACTGCGTCACACTGGATCCCACGCGAACTACATTTCCCGTGGCTCTCTGCGCAGTTAAGGCTCACATGCTGCTCTCCACGCACTCCTTGCTGCTGCAACGACAAATGTGGTCCTTGAACGACACATAGTGCGGGTACAGTCGCATGGTCCTCAGGAATGAAGAGTAACATTTTGTCAACACGTAACTTCCAACGTGAGTGTACTTTGCGTTTCTTTTTATAAGCTTTAGTAAGTTTTCCTTTTAAGGTGACGACTTGTTTTTCTAACTGTCCGGGGTCAGCGCTGCAGCTAGCTAGCAGCTAACGAGCTGTCAAGCATCAGAAGTTGGCTGCGGTTCAGTCTGCTCTTAGCAAACCCGTCTGCCAGTCTGCGTTTAAAAAAGGAACTTTGTCTTCTTTAAAGAGATTAAAGCTCACTCACTTCCACTGAAACGTAGCCAAACAACATGGGAACTAGACGCTGCCCTCCAAATAAACTAGGCAATGTCAACTTCATGGTAGCTGTACATATGTAAAGCTAGCATGAATTAAAGCTTCACATGTTTGGTTGGAGCTTCTGAAATAAACTAGGACTGCAATGACGCTGTTGTTTCACACAGTGGAACTGATTTTGTATTTATTTAAAAAGTGAAATTACTTCCTCTCTTCCTGTTTCATCACAACTTCGCAGCTTGGTTTACTAGGAGGTACCCACCCAACTGTTTGTTTTGCATCCTGTGCTGCATATAGAGCTGTAGAGAGGCAGCACAAGTCATGTTTACAGCCTTTAGTTAATCTGTCACATAACTGTGAGCAGTGAATGAAAGAAAGGAGATAACCACATGGCTAATACGTGAAGGAATCTAGGTCATGGGTGTTGGTGGCATGTGTAACTTAGTATTTGTATTATTGATAATGTAGAAGATAATTTCATTGTGTAATTGTTACTCAGGTATGTAAACTGTATTCTTCTAATGTAATATTGTTGTTTGCCAAACTGAAAGATGGAATTAAAAGTCTTTCTGGCAATTGTAGTGTTGCGCTCAACTTAAACTGTTTGTGTCCAAACAACGGGTTAATAATTTGATTAATTGATAATGACTTAAAAAGTCACTGTCCAGTTACATCATGTCTTTTTCTGGCTCACCTGCAGTCTGCGGTTGACTGTGCACAGTGGCAGAAAGGAGGAGCGGGAGGAGAAGAGGACGTTTATAATGCACCACATCCTAACACCTAGGACAATGTGGCGGATGGCAGCGGCGCGCCCATTGCTGGTGGGCTACGCCGTCCCAGCCAAGCCACCAGTAGCGTTTTGTTGCTGCGTGTTCCGCAGGTCACCACCAATGCCGCCGCCACCACTTACAGGCCTGCACTGGCTCTCAACCTCAGCCTTCAGCGGGGCACCGCTTCAGCCACAACATCAGCCACAACAGGAGAAGCCACAGTCCAGCTCAACAAGTCAACAGCAGGAGGACCAGACAGGTGAAGCTGGACCTGTCGTTGGAGAGGTGGACCCCTTGCAGGACAAATCAATCGGCCTGTTTCAGAGGTTTAAAAAGACCTTCAAACAGTATGGGAAGGTGATGATTCCTGTGCATCTGGTGACCTCCTCTTTCTGGTTTGGATCCTTCTATTATGCTGCTATGAAGTAAGTCTACTTTTATTCTGAGTTATCACTCAGGCTGTGACTCCTGTTGTGCTACACCCAGATCATTTGTTTGGTTTGTCTTCTGTGATCTGTGAGTAAAACCAAAAGAAACACGGTTCTCTGTGGAAGATGTTTTGAAACTCTTAATTAACATAGACATTTCTCTTTATAAAGATCACATCATTTTTGTTGTTGTTTTTTAAATTTTGAATCCTGAAGTAGGTCTACCTCCAGTTAGGAGACCAGCATAATGAACTAAAGGAGAGCAGGAGGGTCATTTGCAGTATATGTCACCATGAGATTCACTTAATCTCCAGATTGGTATAATGTAAGAAAGCTGATTAATGATGTTGTTGATTTAACAACAGTGGGGAAAAAAAGACCTCCTCAGTTCTCTAGGGGTGGACAGTTTTAGCCTTAAGATGGCGCTAGGAGACAGAAATATGAGAATTAACCTGTGCAATCAGCAGCCTGATTATTACAACATTCTACAGTTAAACACCTGCTGATTTTTGTATATGTGTGTTTTTGCAGCTATTTTAAATCTTTAACCTCTTGATGTTGTTCTTCCCCTCAGAGGAGTGAATGTAGTGCCGTTCCTGGAGATGATTGGTTTACCAGAGTCACTTGTTGGCCTTTTGAAGGACTCTTCGAGTGGCTATGCTCTGACTGCGTACGCCATGTACAAGGTACTTTAATGTGGGATCTTGTGGTTTTTTATAATTTTAAACATTTCAGCTTCATTGAATGATCATTATTAATGATATTATATTAAAGCATATAATATCAATAAGCAGAGTATTGATCTTTTGTGGCAGTTTTTCTCCTCTAACGTCCAGTCGATGGTACAATCTATGGTAAATGTCTGTTAAAACTGTTGATCCTGATCAATTCAGATTGCAAAATCCTGAGATTCAAAGTAGTGACTAGACATTCACTTTTATAGGGAGATCAGATATTACATTTAGCAACCATGTCATTATTAACCTAATTTAAATAGATTTCTTTCACAATAAGCCATCACAAATCCATTAGATTATACAACTCATCAAATGAGCTGAACAAGGGGATTACAATCAGCAGATGTCAATTTATCAAACAGGTGATCTATGGGGTGGAGTCAGGGGTTCATTTTGATCTGCTGAATGTATTTTAAATTGTTCTCTTACAGATTGCAACGCCTGCCAGATACACAGTGACCCTGGGGGGAACCTCACTGTCTGTTCAGTATCTCCGCAAGCATGGATACTTGTCCACACCTCCACCAGTTAAAGATTATTTCCAGGACAAAATGGAGGAGACAAAGGAGAAATTTACAGAAAAGATGGAGGAGACAAAGGAGAGGTTTTCCGAGAAAATGGAGGAAACAAAAGAACGCTTCTCTGAGAAAATGGAAGAGACTAAGGACAAACTTTCAGAGAAACTGCAAGAAACCAAAGACCGAGTCTCTGAGGGAAAGTCGTTTTTTAAAAAGAAAAGGGATCCTTGAATCAGATTGACATGTGGCACTTCTGAATACATGATCTTATGCTGATATTGACAAGAAATGAATGAATTGGGAACAAGTGACAGCCAGCACGTCTGATACAGTTTGGAAAGATTAATGAGACATTGCACTATCCTTGTCCTGAAAATTGCCCTCACACATCCCAGGTAACTCCTGATGTCTAATAGAGTCTCTGATTGAGTCCCTAAATGTCTAAACATTGCCACAGCACTCTGTAAACGTAGACTAGACAGCATCTTAGCAGACTCTTGGCAGTGCTGTACTCTGGCTCAGTCAGCTCTGACTGGATTTACACAGGCTCAAGTGGCTGTAAGTTGCTATTTAAATAGCAGCAGTGTTCTTATTTCTGTTGTCATACATGAGAAAAACACAACACACCTGTATCACTGCCTACAGGTGATAATGCCATTACTTCTATCTGTCAGGAAATTAAAACTTGAAGTTCACGGTCACATGTGTGCACTAGTCCATCGAAGCCTTTCTGAAGCTTATGTATCACCCTTCATCTTTTCTAAGAAGCTAAGTTTTTCTAATGTGTTTTTATCTGATAGCCAAAGCTAATATGTTGTTTTGCTAAAAGTTGGGTCATGTTCTTCTCTTCAGGCTGAGATAAGTCACAGTATGTGTCAGTTTACAGGTGATGAGGTGTCAGTTATGTACTTTAAATGAGGCTGTAACTTTTAAAAGAGGAATCATCCACTTATCCATAATCAATAAAAGACACCAATGCTCAACTACGAAGTTCATTGCTACTGCCTTGTTTGTGGTGTGTTTACATTCACTTTAAACTACAATACAGTCGACTCCCCAAATTTGCTATATACTACGTATTTTATATGGGCATGTAGCTGAATTTACTGTAATGTTTGTTACAAAATTAGTACATTATATTGTAAAAAGGTATGGAAAAAAATATATCTATAAAATTGCAGGATGAACAAGGAAAGAGACTGTGAAGCCTGAAAAGCGGGTTGTCACTATCTTTGTGGGGGTTGACACTGTATATAACTTATAGTCAATACTCCACAATGACTGCATGACTGCGTGTCCTCTCAAAGCTCCACTTCTGTTGTCACATTTGGTGATGATACCGTGGTTCTGCATCTTACAACTAACAACAATGAGACTGCATACCTGGAAGAGGTAGAGAGACTGTCATCATGATGCCAGGATAACTGTCTCTATCTGAATGTGAGCAAAACCAAAGAACTCGTGGACTTCAGTAAGAGACAGCAGTGGACCTACACTCATCTTACAATCAAGTGGACCCCTGTTGAGAGAGTGAGCAGCTTCAAGTATCTGGGAGTGAACGTCTCAGAGGACCTGACTTGGTCTGACCACATTCATTTGAATAAAGCCAGACAAATTCAGGGTTTCACCAGCAATGCTGAAAACTCTCCATTTAGGGGCCATTGAAGGTTTATGAACTCACTTATGTTCTTTATATCCTTGTTTATTTACTTTATTAATAATTTGCACTCTATGGAGCGGACCTCATTCACATTTCACAGCTAGTTATACTGCCCATATAATAATAATAATAAATCTCTTGAATTTTAAATTAGAATTATTAATGGCCAAACAAAAACAGCTTTCCTCAGAAATATATGGAGACTATCTCTCCACTTCGTTATTTGTCCACTTACCTGATGTAAGATCGGGCACCTCAATTATGACTGCATCCTCCCTGCATGCACGGAGCATGCAGATTGCAGTCACTGTTTTTGAAGAGCCTGTGTGTGCTGGGTTTTGTGCGTTGGCTCCATTACTGAGCACAGGAGATCCCCGTCCCTGTATCTAAGAAATGATGCCTCCCAACCCGAACTTAGGGATGTTATCGGAAATCACTTTATCTGTCCTGCCGCTACTCATAGGTGGTCTGCGGCATGCCGGCAGTTCGCCCACATGCCTGATTTAGAGCAGGTGGCTTGCTAGCCAATTTGGCTCTGTGCTTTGCCTCAGCCTAGAGCAGTGATTGTAGGTACATGGACAGGTGTCCTGCCAAGCTACACGCAGTCTTGGTTGTGCAGCTTCACCTAGCCAGTACCAGTGCTACCCTGACCTGTACATCTGGCATCTCTCTCAACAGTTTCAGGCTTTTTCCTGCAGCCCCGGTTGGCTTCCTCCTATCTTGCATCTATCTCGACGGAGCAGAGAGCTGATGCCACAGGGTGCGTCATGACCAGGTTCTTGGTCGCCAGGCGCCATCTGTGGCTGGCTCTGTCTTGGCTGCCGTGGACTGACTCAGACTCCCTGCTTCAGACCGGGGGCGTATTCCTTCCGCCCCTCAGCAGGACCTGGATGTCACTCTGAGCGTTCTGGGGTCCCATACACTCCTGAGGTTGCTTATTTGCACCTTGTGGCATTAGCTCTATGGCCTTGTGACTCCCGGCCTCTGCCTCTGAGCCATAGGAGGCCTCCAACAGGTTGGCATATGGATGCCTGGCTCCATTGACATGACGAAGCAGATACCAGATTGGCTTCCTCTGTGTCTTAAAGGCTTCCCTGTACATATGGAATATTAAATATATTAATATTAAATAGGACAAATATGCCAATAAAATAAAAATACAGCCACAGGTAATATACTTTTTCACTTTTTTTTGTGCCCAAATGTACAAACAGTGAACTTTATATGACTGGAACAAAGTCCTGTAGACTGATGAGCCCTAGTTTGAGGTTTTTGGATAGAAGTGATTTAAAGCTCATGAAAAGATGACACATACAATTATTGAAGCATGGAGGTGGAAACATGATGATCTGAGGATGGACTGGTAAAGGGGAGAGTGCGTGATCTGCATCATGTGTAAGGCATCCTCAATCAGGATGAACACCACTCCATACGGAGGAGACATACCATTCCCTCTGGGCAACGACTGACTGGACATAACTTCATTTTGCAGCAGGACAATGAACCCAAGCATCCTCTCTGGGTGTGTGAGAATAATCTGGAGAACGTAGCAGCTGGAGTACTCTGTGTGAGGACGTGGCCACTTCAATCACCAAATGAATAATATCAAGCTGGGTGAAATCAGATTGAAGAGTTCTAGAACATTTCCCAACCAACACAGTAGCCCTGTGGGAACTGCCGCAGCAGACTGATCAGTAGAAAGCCACAGATTTGTCAGGTAGACAGCCGGTTGTCCAAATAGACTCACAAGTGAGATACAAGGTACAAGGCAGGGTAAACGTAAGGAGGTCCTGCCTAAGGACCCCTACTGGTTGTAGGCTGCAGCTGGGATTGGAACCCTGGTCTTTCGCATGGAGGGAAGCAGCAAACTTACTACTGTTCTATCCAGTTGCCCTGGTTAAAGTAAAGTTTGGTTAGGTTTCACTATTACTTCATGCTTAAAATGTTTGTTCTGTGTGTTTTGTGATCCAGTTGACTGAATAAAATCAACTAAAGATCATTATAATTTAGGGTGGTAGTAGCTCAGGTGGTAGAGCAGGGTTAGTGGTTAGATATGTACTGTCTGGCAGCTGAACAACTGCAATCGCCCCAAGGGGATAAATAAGGTATGTCATTTTCATTAATACATATATTAATATAGCTGTTTCCAAACTGTTGTTTGCCAGTATATATGCATAACAATGGTATAGTACCTGGCCAGTCCAAACACAGACACAGCCCAGGTGAAAGCACAGGTAGCACGACAGGTGGTGTTCTGGAGACACAGTTTGACACTTCCTTCTCTTAGCTGTCAGCGTCCAGAGTGCTAACCATGTGTCACACCTTTACCATCCTCCTTCATTAAAAATCCTATCTAACCTTACCTGCTATGTAAATATGATGCCATTGTTCACCGCTGTCCTAACGGATGAATTATGAATTATGCAGCCCACGGCCACTCACACAAGCACCTACTTCTTCTCCCACAGGGAGTGTGACCCAGACAAGAGATTCCTGAAATCATTTAGCATATAGACAATCTGTGTTCTTCAGGTGTGAGTCAGCAGCTGAACATGACTCAAGTGTCAAGATGTCTCTGTGAAAGCTGAGGTGAATCACAGGTCAGGTTGTCCAAACTGTCTCTGGCCTCTTCTTTTTTCTCCTCTTTTCTTGCAAAAGGTCAGTGGAATTATCTTTCATCTGGCTGACAGACCGTGGCATTAGAAAGTTGCAGCCCAGGTCACATTTGTTGACAACAGTTTTGGCCAGAAAGCTTTGAATAAATGTCAAGTTTAGTTTGAGATCATTTCATATTCAAATGTTTCAAAAGCCCACATAGAAATGACATACAGAGTATTTAATATTATTATGTATAATTATTCTTAGAATTTGAGTGAAACAACCCTTTAAATCCTCTTTGTAAATCTTACTTTGTGCTGTTTATTGTTGCTGTTTGTGTCTTATTTCTATTGTTCTTCTGTGATTAGATGAGGTTCTAACATTAAAGCATCAACTGCGGATGTTATTGCATTTATGAAGCAAAACTAAAAAGGTGATAATCAACATGAAACACTACAAAAAAATTCCAGGAAATGATCATTGGGATTTTGCTGGAAATAAAAATGTAGCAACAGCTTTGATGGTGCTCGACTCATCCTGAGCGCAGCGTGATCTCTCCACAGATTATTGGTTTGCTGTGCAGAAAAGTGTTTATATTAATAAGTTGCCCATAGATACAGGAGATTTACCTGCTGTGCCGCGTGCGTAACTTGCAAACTAGAAATCGGATCTGTTGCTTTGTTTCCTGTCTGATGCTAAAAGTCAGGGGGTGGTTCAGACTCCCCCTCACGTCTGAACGAACTAGCTCATGTACAGTATGCATGATTTCCTCTGCATGCTCTCACTGAGCCAGAAGGACACGTGCACAGTATCGGGATGCTGCTTTTTGTAGCGTTTTCCTGCACGAAGGTCACAGAAAGGACAGGAGGAGCAGGCCTCCCTCTCTCTACACTTGCCAGTGAGGCTAAGTGCTTTGAACATTAGCTCCTGTGAATGTTATGGCAAGTTACCAGATGAGCTCCGGCTATAAATAAACTGCTCTCGCTGCTGAAATATACAGAAACCTCTTTTTGTTGCACGTTCTATGCATTTCATTACTTAATGGAGCCCAGTGAGTCACCTGCTCCTGGATTCTAAGTAAGTCTTTCACAGAAAACATGCAGCTTTTCACTGTAGCCTGGATCTGACCTTTGCTGTGTTGCTCTAACAAAAAGAAACTTCTAGCTGATTTGGAACAGCTGAAGTTCACTGGAGACTGTGCCGCACTTTGTCACACACAAATGAAACCAATCCTTTTCGCAGGGCAGACTTTTGGTGGTCAGCTTTTCCAGCACAGCGTAACAGCATAATGCCACACTGTCAGTGAACTCTTGTTTGGTTTGCTTCAGTTTAGGAAAGACTGAGCTTCTCTTGTTATATAGAAAAGCCAAAAAACCTACTTAACTTCTTAAATCAACTGGCTGCATCAATTCTATGTTAAAGATCATTCTCTTGAGGCACATTGAAGCTACTCCTGGTTTTGATGCATTTCTGTGTTGTAACTTATCAGACAAAACAATAACAATAAAACATTTCAGTAACTGGTTTATTATAATGAGTTTGTTGGTGATGTCGACTGTTGAAGCGCCTTGCAATGTTAGTTTTGACACTTAAAAAACTGCTAAGCCATCCTTTGTCTCATGGTGGTCATTTAATCCACTCAGACTGTGTTGGTGCATCAGGCCTCCAACTGCATCAGCATGTAATGGAGGAACCAGGTTAACAAGTCTGTGAAGTTGCTGATCTGCTTAAATCCTCGGCTTTATCAGCGAGGACAGATCAAGAGCTGAGCAGCTCTGCCCTCATGCCGACACCACTAATCACATTACAAACACTCATTGTCTGGATAACGCTAAGAGAAAAAGGAAAAAACAGAACACCAGAGTAATCACTTTGAAGTTTTTATTCATTACACTGCAGTTTGACTGCAGCATAAGTACAAGCATAAAATCTTTGACTACAACAGCACTTGGAGCAAAATTTTTTCTTTTTTTTTTTTTCTTCTTTTCTGTAAAAGTATTGCAATAACAGACCTTAGGCCTAAAACCTATTACATCACAATTGCTTAAATAAAGTGAGGCAAAAATACACAACAATTCTACCCCTGTGTTTGTACATATACGTATATGTATACATACAGATACACATGCACACACGGTATTTAGACCCCTTCACTTTTGCACGTTTTATTGTGTTGAAAGTTTGAATTTGCAATGGACAAATTTGTCATTTTCTTTTTTTTTTTTTTTTTACTTACTCAAATTTATCAAAAGTCTTGTCTCGTTTAGAGACTTATTCAGAGCCTTTGCTGCAGTTGTATTCAGGTGTGTGACTGGAATTCACCTGTGGCCAGGCTGAAGGACAAAGTTTGGAAAGGCACAGACCTGTGTCTGTAACATCCCACTATTTAAACCAACATGAAGTCCACTGACCTCTCTGTGGATCAGGACAGAGGGTATCTTTAGAAAGCATTTCTAAAGCTTCAAATGTGACGGTTCATCTTTTAGTGTGACGTAAAGAGACAGGACACTGGAGAGGTTCCAGGACAAGTCTCTGACTCTAACTTTAAGCCCACAGAACATGTGTGGAGACACCTGGTGACAGTGCTTGAGATGGTCTGTGTGGGGAAAAAAATGGCATAAACTGTTTAAATGCTAGACTTTTCCAAGAACACTCCAAGCTGTATGTACACAGTACTCAATTAAGGCTGTAAATACACTTGTAAATGAGTGTTTGATTTCCAATAAATATGAAAACATTTTCACTTTAAGTGCAGACTGAGGGACAGAAATGGACACGTTATCCATTTAAAGTGTAATGAACAAAACAATAAAGTGTGCAAAAGCTACTGTGTGTGTATATGTATGTAAAAAAAATACATATATTTCTGTAATATATATATATATCTTTTCAGCACAGAGGGGGGAGGGGGAAACGAGAAGAATTGATTTTTGTAAATAAAGCAAACCGATGTTACAAAACCCATGATGGAAGCAGTCCTATGGTAACTGTCGAGACAGAGAGAATACCGAACTGTTGAGACGTTATCATTGTTACTATATCAGTTGCTATTATCATAGTTACTTGTTGTCAGCGGTTGAATACAGACTTCTGATGAGTGGAAAGAGGGAGCACACTGCAGCGGGAGGAAACAAACAAACAAACAAACAAAAACAATCAGTCTGAGCCCAAGTTAGTTCTTCAAGCTAGTGCAGGAAACCACAAAAAAAAAATAATAATAAAAAAAATAAAAAGAAGAGGAAGAGCCAAGTGGCACTCCAGCCAAAGTTACAGTAGGTTTTTTTTTTTTTCCTTTTTTTCAAATTAAAACTACACAACTGCCTCTTATTTGGTGCTTTGGAGAGAAAATGGCGTGTTGCTATGTACATCGTCTAGATAAGAATGGACATGCTCTGCGGTTATTGTACAGTGTTATTCTAAGTACGTACTGGAAATAAATGGCAGATTAAACATGACTTTTGTCTCAATATACTGTGCCACATATACTGCTGTAATGTAGAAAACAAAAATAACAATACTGTAGGTTAGAAGATTAAAGTGACAGTTTTAACGGCCTTTTTCACACATTTCAAGCTGGTGCAAGGTGTTCGTTTCCACCATAAAAAGGAAAATACAGAACAAAAAACTATTTCCTTTCTGCTTACTAATCATGTGATCAAAAGTTGTCGATCGTCCTTTAACAGAGCTAAAATCCTGGAACCAGAGCAACTATAGTCAGATCTGTAGCAGTTTCATACTTTGGCAGATATACAAAACTACAGCTGAAATCAACCCGAGTGTTGGTTTTTCCAAACGGCTCTCGTGTGCGGTGGTCATGAGACGCGTCTCCCAAACTAGACAGCTTCTGCTTTTTTAACTTAGTATTGTTATTCATTTTTTATTTCTTCTTTTTTTTTTTTTTGTTTTGTTTTGTTTTTTTTTGTTCAATGATTCACAAAGCAATTTGCAATTCATCCGCGACTTGGCTGGAGTCGTGGCATAAACACTAACAGGGGTGTGTGTGTGTGTGTGTGTGTGTGTGTGTGTGTGTGTGTGTGTGTGGTGTGTGTGATGTAGGTTTTCTTCAAAGATCTGTGTAACAGAACTATACATTTGTTAGTTGGTGAAAACAAAACCACCAGCCGGTACCCAAACCATGACAAGCACTGAAAAGCTTGCTCGTAGAAGAGGAATAGAATAAACAAGTGAATAATATCTTTTCTCAAAAACTTCCTTAATCCAGAGGTTATCTCATCCTTATCATAACAGACTATTATTTATAGCAAAATATTATAGGTTTGTATTTGTGTTGCAACCATATTCTAAGCTTTTGCAAACCATGTTTTCTTATAAAAAAAGACAAAGCATGTTTTTAACTGTAGGCATTTACAAATTTGATGCTGCCTTCTTAAAATTCTTATATTGTCTATACATTATAATACATTATTCACAACATTTTTTTCTGGTTTCTACCCATTGGGTAGGATATGTGCATAATATATTCAAGTTATATACAGCACCTTACAAACAAACATAAAGAAAGACAGACTACTGAAAAAAGCACCGTTGGAAGTGAGGCACAACGAAGGTGGGAGCTTTTTTTTTTGAGTGCAAGTGGGTTCCTATGTCTGCTCCACACTCGGGGTCAAATTACTGGTCGAAATGGCTTCAAGCTGCTACGCCGGGAGTGGCTGCTCATGTCTGGCAACAATGGAAGTCGTAGCCAGCGAACTCCCAAATAGTTCAAAGTTGAGACACAGGTGCAGGGCAGTCCTGTGGCCGCTCATTTTTATAGTTTTGTGCAGATCTCAAATGAAAAATGTCCAGATCTACGTGGGGCGAGATGAAAATGAGAAAAACTGAATAAATCCTTCTGAAATCACAGAAGCGCTCCACTTAGCTGCAAGACTGAAATGATCATCGATGTAAATCCTAAAGTTTCTTTCTGATTCATTGTGCCAGACAAGGCGGCCAGTGCCAGCATAAAGTGCTGAAGCTTTCCGAGCGGCAGTTGGACTGAGGTGTGGTCTGCTCAAACATGAACATTAGGCACCTTATTTACTCACGTAATAGTAACATGCAAACCTCCTTGTAGAAAACATTAAAATTCATCTTTATATCCTCCATTTACAAGCTATGACTGTGCAGATAGAACAAGCCAAGAAAACGACAGAAAGGAAGAAAGAAGAAAAAAAAAAAAGGAAAAATTAAGGTTTTAAGCAGGTCTATACAGTCAAAGGCTGAAGTGTTGGGACAGTCTCTGTGTGGAGCGAAAGAAAAAGGTTCCAGTGCAGGTTTGACAAGAAACACCACCACATTTATGTCTCAATACTTGTGCTTTTGACGGCAGAGGGTCAGATTTCAGTCCTTCTACTTTTGGATGAGTTGAGGGGACAGGAAGGACATATGGACTCAGAGGGTGGGGTGCATGAGAAGCAGCAGTAGCAACAATAATAGCAGTAGCAGCAACACCAATAGCAGCAGTGATGTAGCGACACACAAACACACACACACACACACCTACTACAACACTCATACATTCAAACACACTGAAGCTTTTTGTTCAAATGGACAAAATGTTGTTTCTCCCATCACCACGATGTCTGCAGAGCGGAAAATGAAGCGTGAGCTGTTAAGTGCACGACGACAGGATGTTGACTCGTTCTTTGCTACACTCCTGGTTCCCAGTTTGACTTTTCAACTGGAATTCAGATCGGCTGCATCACACGCGTTCAAATGCCCATTAATATTTTGAAGTTCCACTTCAGCGACTTTTTAGCATTGCATTAAAACTCCACATATTAAAACATGTTTTTTAGCATACTTTTTTTTGAGTATATTTTATACTTTCTCTACATCCTCAAAACCTTTAGAAAGAATCTGGGATCCAGTATGTGAATGTAATGAATTATCAGGGCAGGTGTAGCTTCAGTGGAGCTTGTGGGTTTTTACAGTGAGGCTGCTACTTTCCTGTGAGATGCTCCACTGAATTCCAATGAAAGAATCATCAATGTTGTGTTAATACGGACTGTCCTTGAATCTCTAAACTCAGACAAAGTTGATTAGGAAATCATTCAGGCAGACACACACATACAATGGTCTTTTCATAGTTGTGAGGACATTCACTGACAGGATGCGTTCTCTGGCCCCTTCCCCTATCCATCATCACTAAAGGCCTAACCCTATCCTAAGCTGAAGTTAAACCAAAAACTGCAGTAAGCTTTACCCCTCAACTACTTTGTAACCTTCTCGGTTCTATATCTCTTTTAGCCTATAAACATTGTTGCTATGTTTTAGTATTGTGTGGGTTTTATGTGAAACTTGAACCACTGTCTTGAAAAAGAGGCTTGCCAACCTCTGAGGAATTTACCTGGTCAAAATATGAGCTAAATGAAAACACATATGAAACAGATTCAGCCCTTTGAAATTATGAGGACCACAACGTCCATACAACCACACAAACACAAGCACACACACACAGTCTCCGCTTTAAAGGGCTCGGCGGACTCTGCATCATTTGAACGGACGTTTTCTGCACATGGATGGAAAGAGATTATGTGTTTATCAGAGACACCTGGATGTGTGTGTTGGGGGGTGGGGTGGGGTGGTGGTGGTGGTGGGGGGGGGGGGTTGTTAGATCTGGTTCGACTGGTTCTACTAAAGAAGTTCAGAGAGACAGAGAAAGCGCAGAGAAGAAGGCAACAATGAGCAGAGAAAAAGGCTAGATTTTCAAAAAGTCTTTTTTTTCACTTACAAAAAAGGACCCTCCTATAGCCCTTTGACTTTAATCACAGACAGTTTAGAACCTGATTGCTTTTGCTGGCGGATGCAGACAGGAATCTTTTTTCATTGTTGTTTTTTGTGGCTTTAAAAATGTGAAGACGGAGAGCTGAGCCTTCTTCTTTTGTGGTTTTGTTATCACGACGGCTGGATTCGCGTTCGACTGTAGCTGCGGCAGAATACAGGGGCGTGGGGGACAAAGGAAACAGGAAGTGTCAAGTGCTCAGAGGTCGGGACAGGGCTGAGAACAGAATGTGCTGTGACCAGGCTGCTGGATGGACACTTGGATAGGATTTTGTTATTGACTATGTTACTCGTCGATATCCAACCAGCTGGCCAGACAACGTGTCCAAGTCCCAAGTCCCAAGTCTCGTAACAAACTACCAGAGGAAGTAACAAAGGTCTCATCCACCTATTGGCTGGTTACAAGGCAGATTTCATCCCCACTAAGCTGAAGTGTACATGAACATAAAAGCAGAACAGGATGATTCTCTTTCTAAGTCTAATGCCTGTGGTGTAAGCAGACAGATGTTGTAGGCTGGCTATGAGTATTTCTTGTGGTTCTCAAAAAAAAAAAAAAAAAAAAAAACACACACACACAAAAAAAAAATAAAAACAAACAAAAAAGACAAAGAAAGGACATAAGCTTATAATACTTTTTTTGCTCCCAACTGTTCAAACAACTTTGGAGCTGGAGTTCAGTCAGTTTCATTTAAAGGACAAAAAATAAAATAAAAAGAAAGAAACAAAAACATCATCATTATCCTCACATAGCATAATTTCCCTCTTGTCTTGTACAACAAAAAGATAGTGCAACTTTTAGATAACTTTTCTTTTTTGTGTTTTAAATGTTAGAACAAGTCACTCACCCTACCAACCCCACCCCCCCTTTTCTCCCCCAAGTATTTTGCTCCATTGTGAACCTTGGCACTAGGATTTGGGTTTGTGAGTCTTTGTAAGTCCTTGATTCTCAGTTCTCGCTTTGTGCACAGATCCCGGTCCGAAAAAGAGAAAGGAAAAAACAAAACAAAACAAACTCATTTTAAAAACCCACATGTTCTTAGAGACAGAGATGTCACTCAAGGGGACCAAAAAAAGAAAAAAAAAAAGGTTTTAATCTGTGCCAGCAGTATGTTTCTTTTTCATATGAAAGAGAAAATTCAAGTCTCCACGCAGTGCATACATCCTGCCCCAGCAGTGCGAGCTGTTTGAGTTACTAACATCAGAGAAAAAAAAACTCCTCCTAGCTCCTCTCATCCTTTGTTTTCTTGTAGCTAAGGTTGACATTTATTTGTGCATGGGAGTGTGGAGCGAGGACATGAGAGAGACATGGAAAGAGCGATAGAGAGACCACTGCTTGCAGGAGTGGTGGGGGAGAGACAGTTTTCAGTCTAGGGTGGGTGGCTCCACCCACCTCCCTGCCCCTTCCTTCATACCATGTCCTCTGGTTGGCCGTCCTTGGCCTTGGCAGGTACTATTGTGCTTTCTGATTGGCTCTGCTGCTGGATCGTCCTGCTCCCCGGCCCTCCCGGCCCACTTACCCTCTGGTTATTGCTGTGCTGGTGTAGAAAGAACGCCGAGCCGGGGTAGTGGCCCATCACTTCACTGTATGCCGGCGGGGGCCCCTCCATGCGCCCGTGGCTGCTGGAGTTGGCCGCACTGATGCCAGAGTTACTACTTGGTGGCCTTGGACCGCCTCCTCCTACCCCTCCACCTCCCACCCCACCCAGACTCCCACCTCCTCCCATGTCAATCAAGTCACTGTCATAGATGGTTCGGTTGGGCGGTGCTCTCACTGACTCGCGGTTGAGCTCCATTTGCTGCTCAGGGTCACGGAGCTGCAGAGTGCAAGGCCCTTGATACGGTGGAGGCTCCTCGCCATCTGACAGTGATATGGTGGGCGGCAGGTCGATCTGGTGCTGCAGGTATGGGTAGGTGGGCTGGAAGCGGCTGAAACGGTCACGGTGCATGAAGGAAGGAGTGGTGAAGCGATCCCTGGCCTGGGGAGCGTATAATACCTGTGGAAAAGGAGAGAGAGCATGAGGAGTGAGAAGAAGAGAGAGTGGAATGGACAGAAGGAAGGGAAGGAAAGGAGAAGGATGGGATACATGGTCTTTACTTGTACTGACACAGTACTGCATCTTACACAGTGTACTGTGTAATCAATAAATATCACTCCCAGCCTTTATGGATTCTAAGAAACCTTTCATATAGCAAATGGCTGTGAGCTGTAAACAACCAAAGCTGGTGTTGCATTTTGCTGTTGAGATGGACTCAAAGGGATTATTTTGCTCAGTTTCAGTCTCAAAGTTTGCATTTGGAAAGCTAACACTGAAACACCCCTGGTAACAAGTATATAATAACATTTTGGTATAGTGACCATATATGGAACTGCATTCATGTGACAGTACCTGCAAATAAAATGTGAGATATACTTTAAAAAGAACAGCTGTTAAATGAAGACTATGACTATACAACAGCAGTATGAGTAAATCATCTTCACACCGTTCATATACATGGGGAATCAGCTGACTCAGAGGAGGGTTCTACTCGGCATGCTCTCTGGGCTCAAACGTGGAGAACTAATAAATGCAATGTATCCATGGTCCTGAGCCCAGTTTGAGAATACAATAATATGTCACAATCTGGGCTCATTGACACCAGTATATCACCAATTAGCTTAGAGAAGTGCTGTAGTGTCATTACGGTAAACGGAAGAAAAGATACAAAATGTCTGCTTAAACTATACAACATTCAACACAGCCATTCATACTCAGCTTTTGTCAGAGGGTGACTGCATTATCCATTTCTTCATTTTGCACATTTCTTCCCAATTCAACACATTTCTACTGTCATTATCACAGGGAGCCCATTTCAATTAGTGGCTGTGGCTCTAATAATCAACCCCCACTGACAAGGCAGGCTGGATGGAGAGAACAGACATCAGACTGGGAGAAAAAGTGGGGGCACTGAAATGGTGAGAGAGAGAGAGAGAGAGAGAGAGAGAGAGAGAGAGAGAGAGAGAGAGTGAGAGTGAGAGTGAGAGGAATAAAAAGAAAGGCTACTGCGATAAGGACAGGTAAAGACAGTACAGAAAGAAAGAGCCACACTGACAGATAAAAAGAGGAGAAAGAGCAAACGAAAGCTGGAGAGATAAAGACAGAAAAAAAGAAAAGAGAAAGTAAAGAGCCAGACAGATAGACAAACAGAGGGAGGGGGGAGAAAGGTGTACAGCTGATAGAGGGAACAGAGCGCAACAGAGCAGGGCAGCTCTCAGACGGCTGTCTAGACAGTGTCAGGGGAGGTGTTGCTGATTAATGACGCACCAAAATCTATCCACCCCACACACACACACACACGCGCGCACACAAGCAGAGCCCCCATTACTGCATCAACAGCCACCAACACTAGCTGCATCTCCCTCTGCGTTTGTCTCTCCATGGCCTTTTCCTTTTTTCGGCAGGCCTGTGGGAGCTTTAACACTGACACTGTTTCTTTCTTCCCTGACTCCTTTTTACCTGCCTTCTTCTCTACTCTCTTTCCATCTATTATGTCTTACTCTTTTAGATTTTTTCCCACACAGAAGTATTACAGCTGGTGTGGTCCTCTACATTTAAGTGACTTAACTTTTTGGGTTTTGGTTTGGTATTCAGGTTTATGTTGGTGCAAACCTACTTGTTTGATTACACAAACAGCTATATTTTGGCTTTGATTATCAAAGTATAGTAGTGTAGGCAAACATCTCACACACCATCTGTATTCTCATCTTCATCATATTCATCATGTCATTGATTGTGGCACTTTGAAAAGAGAGTTTCTAGTTTTTCCAGCTTGTCCATACCCACTGTGTAAGCTCCCCAGTCTGGCATGGAAGCCACTAAATAAACAGATCACCAGTCACAGTGTGTACTGGCATTTGTTTGCGGTTGAGTCTTTGAAAACAAGCCAACGTGTGATTTTGTTTGGAGTGCCAGCCATACCAAGTGTCATATACAAGCTCCAGTTCCTGGATGATCAAATATTTAACAAGGAGCCAAAATGCAAATGTCAGGATCTTTGTGCCCTGAAACCACATAACAATTACACAAGGACGAATGCTGTGAAAATACAAAGACGAGCTAAGAAGAGACAGATTTCTTTTATAATAGAACAAGTAGAGCAAGTACGTTCGAGATCACTGAGTGGATACCAGGTCTTCTTTCTTTTAAAGAACACCCTCTCTACAGCCTTCATTTGCACTTTACACTGTCTGTGAATGTCAGACACAAATGCTGTGCGTTGAATGTTATCATCTATAACCACCTACACCAGAAGTGCAGCGTTAGCAGTTAATACTGTAGTGAATTACAGCGAACTTTGTGTTGGTGACTATACTTGTTGTGCATATTGTGTGTGTTCACTTTCAGACAAAGCCTGTGTCAAAACAACAATACAATACAACAATAACAACAATAGTGTTATCACATCTCATTTGGTTATATATTTTCACCCCAGCTCTATGAGTACAGGGTTAGAAGTAGCCATTAATAACCATGTTAGGTTGTAATAGCTACTGAACATTTCAACAGGCAAAATAACCAGCTCTAGGCCAGCAAAATTGGTTCCACAGCAGCAGCAAATCTTTGCTCTTCTAATACAAAGAAATGCTCACGTCAGGAGCTACAGGCAAGATCCTCATTACCAGCTTACCAACATCAATTAAACATGGCTCTATAGAGGCTCTCCCACCCCAAAAAAAGCTAACTTCTTATAATATTCATTAGTTGAACCAACTCTGAACTGGTACTAGCACCTAGTTTGCATCTGTTGACATTTCTGGAACCAGTTAATCTTGGCCAACACAAAACCTAACCATAGACCTGCGTGACTGCCATTCTCAGTAATTAAGGGTTGGCTATGGGTTAATTAAGAGTCAGCGAGATATTGGTCTTACCTCCGAGGCACCTTGTCGCGAGCCGCTGTCTGAAGGCCACAGGCACCCATCCTATACATGGAGACAGACAAAACAGAGAGGCTATGATTTAAAAGGTTTCCAGGTAGAGTGAAGTTTTAAAAAAAGGGCTGAAATCTGAACTTTAGCAGGATAGAAACATATTCAAATTGCTAACAAAAACAACTGTATCTTAATTTTTTATGGCAAAATGTAATCTGATAAAGCTTTAGAAATTTACAATTTTATAGTAATGATGTTTGTTTTCTGATGTGAAAATGCAAAGCTGTTGATAGAAACTTTATTCCTTAACAAAAAATGAAAGTGAAAAGGAAAAAAGGCTACAATGAGGACACAAAACATTAAAAAACAGCATCGCTAAAACGCCTGATTCTTCAAATCCTGCCCGGTTTTAGAGAAAAGACAACAAAAGATAGACGGCTCCAGTACTAAAAATAGGATAAAAGCCACAACAAACAAAATACAACTACCAAATAATTGCAGCTCTCCTTCATCTACGTTTGACTTAAGGATCATTTCTCTGATGGCACAGTCAACATAATTTAGAGAAAAAAGAAACCTGAAAAAGAGGACAAACATGCATAAGTGCTTGTTATTTATGTGTCTGTTAGGGGCAAAGGCTGTTGGTTATTCTTCCAAATTGCACTCTCTGCTACAAGGCTTTGTCAGCTTGGTGCTTTCTGATGTTACATTTAGGGCATCTTTTTTGCTTTGTGTCTGCTTCTGTTTGCATAATTTGTATTTTCATTGTACAGTACAGAGCAGACAGCAATAGATACATAAAAAAGAAGAGGCAGCAGGATTTATGCTGAGTTCAAATAATCAAGTGACAAAGGAGCTGGTGAACCTTTTTTTTTTTTTTGATACTGTCCCAATAATCCAATCACTTTGCGTAGTTCATCATATTCTGTACCTGAGCTTATTTTAGCAGGTGCAATGTGTGTTTATGCAAGTGTGTGTGTTTGTCCCGGGGTGTCGACATGCCAGTATGGGGGCGGAGCTGCTGCTGTCTAGACAGCACTGTTGTGAATTAAACATCAAGGTCTGACAGAGTCTGGCTCTGAAGAAACCAATTCAGCAAGTTCACCTAATAGACTAATAGGAAGCTGTTACCTCAGCGAAACTGGGACAGAGACTCTGCCTGGGATAAAAAGATTCACTTAGCTCAGTGCACCTTTACTAGGAACGAACTGGTGAGCTATGCTTGTCCTGCATCAGGAATAAAGAGTGTGCCGTCATAACGGCTGTGCAGGGATGTTCAGAGAGAACAGATGAAGAGGCAAACGTACAGTTTTTACAGTTTTACCACTCAGTTCCGATCAAAATGTTTATTACTGAAATGGACACTGGGAGAACAGAGCTGTTAGCACTAGTGAAGTGCTACGGATAACAATAAAGTTCTTTTTGTCCCTAATTCTGTGTCTCTCTCTCTCGCACACACACACACACACACACACACACACACACTGACCTGCTGCAGGGCATGGTCGTGCCTGCGAGCCTGGCTCTGCCTTGTTATGAAAGACCAGGTGGAGAGCTTGTAGTGGTTAAGCAGGCAGATGATCACTACCACCATCACTGTCATGACCACGATGATGATGACGATCTGAACAAACTCCAGTTCAGCTGCACAAACACAAGAAAAAAGGGAGACACAATTAGTATGAAACATTGACGAGATGCAGCTCTAAGAAACTCATACAGTCTAATTGTCACGTTAGAATTTCAGAGTAAAGGCAGAGGTAAGAGAATACTTAAAGCTGCTGCAACTAATGAGCATGGATTAATCTGAGAAGTAATTTCTCAATTAATCTGATCCTCTAAAAGGTATATAAATATATATTAGACTATTTTAGATTTAGATTTATTTTTATTTAGTCAGATTATAATTTCTTAATATAAAGATGATCATTTGACAACAATAGAAAATAAAAAAAAGCAACATTTCTTCCTACTTAAGAGGAAACTAAAGAATATGTTTCGTACATACAAAAACACAAAAAAACAAAACAAAATTCTATGACCACTGGACCTTGTCTTCTCTCAAGTCCCAAATTATCCCTTAAGGGTTTAACTTGAAAGACTTCTTAAGAAGTACCACCTCAACTGTTCTAAAATGTGTTCACCACCAGGGGGTAGCACACGTCAAACAAACTCCGATTCAGACTGTCCCATACAGAGTGGATGTATGGTTTAAATGAGTGTGTGGGGACACAGAGAAAAACTTCAAAATGCACAAATGATGAGTGTTGAACGCTGTGGTGTCCGACACAGTGTACAGTGGTTCCTTTGTGGAAACGCTGAATAACTGCAGTGTTTCTGTCCACAACAAAAAACAATGTGTGACTCACACACAGACCCACACATTTTTGTATGGCAGTTAGTGTGAGGACACTCATTGACATAATTCATTCCTTCCTCTACTGTCGCATAGGCCATGCTAATCTATTGTTTTTTTCAATTTGGAATTTATCAGGTGTACTGTCTTACCCTAACCATCACTAACTGCCTCACTCTAAACCTAACTAAAACCTAAACTAAACCTAGTCACACATACACGCACACACTCACACAGCGTCAGAGCTGATCTGGTATGACCTCCCAGATCAAGCCACTACTCTCACTCATTTCTTGTTCATTGTTCCCTTTTTCATCTTTTCCTCCCACCCCCATTGAATTCTCGCTGTACTTCTAATTGCCTGCAGCTTCTCCATCGCATTTTCTTCTGTCCTTTCTCTCTCACTAACTTCTTGCACTCTTCCAACATTGATGATCTAATCGGTTTCCCTCTCTATTTGTCTCCACTCCACCTGTCTCCCTGCAGTCTGAACACCTTCTTGTGTCTTGTCAGTTGCTGACAAGACACAACATGCTCTGCTTCTGAAGTTTTGACTTCATCTGGTCTTGGCACTCAGTTTGATCTCAACTACGGGACCCTCACTCACTTATAGTGTGTTTCCACTTAAGTTTGAGCAACTCAGCAAGAACAATAATAAAATACACCCTCAGCTATCTGAGTAAATTATTTTGGACTGCATTACCAACAAGTCATCTGTGACCAGATAAAGAAAAGAAAGATAAATAAATAAAGGGAAAATGTTTGTAACAGCAAACATTACAGAAGGGACCATAGTAGTCAATTTAAACTCAACCTATCCCGCCCTCGGTAATCCTCCTCGGCTTATTCGTCTGTACTAGGGCGGGTTTGTGTCGAGTCTGAACTGAAATGTAAACCCACTAAAACCTGTCTCTGCTCCACCACAGCAGCCACTGGGGGATGGGTGGGTAAGACCGACAGGGTGAAGGCACATGCATGTAGAACACCACTACTAACACTGGTAAGACAGTAAACCCAACCAGCATTAAACATCAAAGAAGGGAGAAAGAGGGCACTTACAGTTCAATAATATGACGAAAATGCTCAACAACTTTTTTTTTTTTTTTCAATCATTCTTTTTCTAGATGAAAGGTGCTGAATGAGGCAGTCGGAGCAGCAAAAATAAAGCACATTCAGTTCACCATTCTTCTTCTATGCACAGTAGAAGTGATGGCCTACACGGTCCACTTTTCACACCAGATGTTTGAAACTGAGGTTTTAATCTCTTCATCACAATATGTGTCACCTTATGTGGAACAAATAGGACCAAGGGAATACAGTAACGTCATGTTTCAGCCACATGTAAGATGTATTGGTTTCTAGAAAGCACATGGCACTGGCTGTCACCTCCCCACATGGACAAATGAAGCTAACTGCAAATGAAGATGTTCATTTTACTGTAAGTTATTTCCCTTTGGTTGTGTGTGATGTCAGATGCACATATGAAATGTCAATGAAAAAAAACAAGGTGTTAGGATAATTTTCCTTTTTTTAAATGACTAAATAAAAAAGTAGAGTTACAGTCAGACTATTATGGTCACAGTTCCAGTTTCAGGCCTTTCCTTTAGAAGGGTTACACCCTTACATTATGTATTCTAAAAGATAATTAGTCTCTGAAGTTAAAAGCCTTCTTAAGACTATTGGCTCTGTCTGAACACACACACACACACACACACACACACACACACACACACACACACACACACACACACACACACACACACACACACACACACACACAGCTGATTAAAAAAGGTAACATTAGAGCAAATGTTAGACTGACAGAAAAACTGGGAACACTGGTAAGTAAGTAATGCATTCATCAATAGGTAAATGTAAGGGACTCATATAAAAATCCAAATAAATGAATATCATCTAATTTTTGAAACCCACAAAGACCAAAACTGCTATTTGCCATTATAAATCCTACTTCAAACCCCCAAACCGCCTACAATGGAGAGAAAAAAATGCATCAGAAACATGTGCTGTTGCCAAGCTTAATATCTTATCTGAGAGCTTCAGCCACCACCAGCCCAAGCCTGTGCGTTTACCACAGCAGCCACAAGGAGGAGACCAAGGGAAACTTTCATTCACAGAACAACATTCTGCCAAACCAAGTAAACCAGACCCTCCTGTAAGCCTGCTGGATAAATATCACATACTCTGCTCTTGTGCTCTTGGAAAAGCCACAAAAACTAGATGCCTGACTCAAAGTCCTCTTCTGAAGCACAGGCGGGGATGTTTTTACAGTTCAAGCTAAATAAAAAGTACAGTGTCTGCAGTTAGCAGCCTCTCCTCTGGACATTAGGGAGGAAGGACAAGAAGGAGCTGAGAAGGGAGGGCGGAAATGTGGGGAGGAAAAGAGATTAGAGAGAAAAGAGTCAGGGGAGAGGGATGGGAGGCCTGCGATGCCTGAACCCCAGTATCCATGCAAGTTCAGAGGCTCCAGAACACAATGTACAATCTTGCACGGGCTAGAGAACAGTGTGTGCTGGCAGTCTGCATTACCAGAACCAGTCTGATGTTATTACAACAGTAATCCACTTGTCAAAACAATATCGGCGCTGTGTCTGCAGCAACCTTATTCCTTCAGCAGGCTGAATCATTTGCACTGCAAGCCGCACATCCCTGTGGTGAGGGGAGGCCGTCGAGTTTATGTAAATCAATGTGACAGTTCAGAGATGTTACACTGAAACAGCACAAACATCTGTCCAGACAGGACAGGTTATAGAAAGTTAAGCCATCCTCTTCTCTGTGCACTGTAATTTTCATGGCTAAGGCTACAAACCTTTCCCAGTTTAAGAAACTACACACTAAAAGAAAAGCATAGACAGACACATGCAGCACGTGTGCACACACACACATCCCCAGTAACTACCATTTGACCTCTGTGTGAGTGTGTGTAATAGAGGCCAGTGAGGTCAGGCAGTTCAGCTGACATTGAAAAGAAGCTGTCAGACACACAGCAGACAGACAGACAGACACATAACTATTAGAGCACGTGTTCCAAGTGATAAGTGAAATAGAAGAGTCTATCAATGATGGCTACTTAATGGGGTCAGTTCACCCCTTTCAAAAGAAGTGTTTTTAAAGACATCTACAAACTAAGTACAGTTATGTCAATAAGCACCTAGGCTAATTATATAGGCTGGGCATTTATGGCTGCTAAAGAAACTGGTTCCCTTGTATTTTATTGATGATGTGACTGTTAAATAGCTGGATGACTTCTGAAGTGTTTATATTAGTGTAATATTCTGAAACTTACACTATATTTATACAGCATGTTCATTACAAAAGGCAACAAGAAACATTTATTTCTAGGACAGACTTACTTTTGTGACTTATGGGGGTATACATACTTACTCTGCTTTGGTCCTGAAATGAAATTCAGACTAGTGGCTATGCTTAGAGACCACACACTCCACTTTGTTTTACTGCACATAAACTTAACATTGCTGAGTTTTTTTTAACTGAGCCAACCCCAAGCTTAATAAACCCTCCAGCTGGCTTATTACCACTAAAGCCATTTCCTGTTTCCTTTTGCACTACAGAGCTACATCTCATCCTTGAAGAGAAAAAAAATACATTATCTCAGTCACACCTGGCACTCGAAACTGCGCTTTCCTACTTTAAATGCAGGCACTTTCTCTATGACTCACAGAGGAAATGCTGCAAGAGCTGTGTCACTGTTGGTCCCCAAGTCCAAGGGACTCAACCTGTGGGCTTTCGTCTCTAGTCTAAATCCAGAAACTATAAAAGTGAATTATAATACATGTTTAAAGTATAGTAAGAGACATGGAGAATAAAATAAAGGATGCTGAGATTTGCTCATCCACCTGCTACCCAGAGAGCTCCAGCCCAGTTACAGGCTTGCTGAGTTCACAGCCTGCTGTCCACCACACTGGAACCACACACATGCAGTCCTCCTTCGACATACTGTGCACAGTCCCACACTGCTGTCACTGCCATTGCTATGGTAACCCCTGGGCACGGTGCCGTGATCAGCAAGGCCCAGAGCGACTGGGGTGCCATGGTAGCAACCTGGCTATTACACACATACACACACACACCCACCCACTGGGGCAGAGCGAGATAGAAGGAGACAAGAAGGAAAAGAAATGTAATAGTGCAGATACACTTTATAAGGCAAGCACAGTTAGAGAAAAGGAGACAGTGTTCAGTAATGAAGGGACAAGAGTTAGGAGAGAAGAGGGAGTGAGCAAATGAGGTGCATGCACACACTCCTCTCACTCCCATGGGAGATGTGTACGTCTAGACGGCTGATATCAGCCTGGCAGCGAAAGTCTCTCTCAACTAGTGTGTGTGTGTGTGTGTGTGTGTGTGCGCGGCACAGCATGACATATCAGCCTCTGCTACAGTCGGCCTCTCCATGGAAATAAATGAACTAGTTTAGTGCTGCTTAACCCTGTTTTTGTGTGTGTTAGACAGATTTCTTGGTGTCATCAATGAGATGGAAAGTGAGGCAGGAGAGAGTCGGAGATGCAAAGAGGATGAGACATATCTCTCTCACACACACAAAAAGATGAGAACATGTAATTAGAATAAACAGGCAAACAGCTAGAAGCTACATTATCCAGGTAAAACTGAAAGTGAGATCATCTAAAACGCTGTGTGTGCAGATCTACGGCAACTTCAGTGGGTCAAAGTTGAACCAGGAAATCAGTCTGTAAATATGACTAACCCCAGGGTATGTTTAAAATCTGTCTGGCTGCTCATGTTTCACCACTCCTGACTTATACTCAGTGGCGTAACCACATTCTCAGAATTCATTTACAATTCATTCAAGAAGTAAAATGTTCAAGTAAAATGTTACATTTAAAGGTAGAGCATGTGACCATAACCACAAAAGCATGACTCTGACTGAAAATATACAGTATTCACCAGTATCACCTGACTCTCCCAGATAAAAAAAGGCTCTCAGACCATCCACCATATACAAACTAACCCCTTTAAATTCATAGAGTCATAGTTTTTTCAGTCAAACTGAACTATTTTCTTTTTAGCTATGACACTGTACACAGAGCAACATAGGACTACACCTATGCAGACTATAACCTTTTAATAAAACTAGTCTCAAAATCACCTAACAGGAGAAACTATGATGGAAACCTGACTTGGAAAATTCTGTTTTAGGTAATAAGCCTAATCATGTGGCTAAATGATATGATATGATACATGGTAAAAGTAAATATTTAGTGGTGTGTGGAAAAAAATGTACTTCAGCCTCAAACTGCTCGACTAATTTTCTATCATTATATTCACGACAACGTGTTGAATATCTGTTTTTCCGAACGATACTGTACTTCTTGGAGACAAAAATCCAGTCATTGAATAAAATTCAGTTCTGAAAGAAGAAGTGAGTTTAGAGAACCATTACACTAGTAGTGAACAGGTATACCACTATTTCTAACCGCAAATTTCCCCAAGGACTAACAAAGCCATACCATCATCTGTTTAAATTGAACTTGAACAAAGATATGTAAAACAGAAGTGTCTGTAATAACATATCCCGAATATTACACGATAGAGAACGTCCCTATCAATATTCTAATGCTGTAATATTCATGTAAAGCAGTAAAGCAGAGAGGGGAGCCATGTTAAAGTATTCATCCAGTCGCTGAGATGGCCTACACATGGTCAGCTCAACATGTCACATCACACTAGCATGCAAACACACACTTGCCTGCAGTCAGAACTGGCCTGCACTGTCTCAGGTGTATGTGTACATTATCAGAGCCAGACAGTCAGGATAGCGTCTAGACAACCCCCCTCCCCCTCTACTGACTACTCTCACTAAGTGAATGAACCAGACTGAAGGGTCACACTAAGGGCAGGCTTGAAGTGAGTGTGTGCATGCTTGGGATGCTGACTTGGGTGTGCTGGGGATCTCTGTGTGAGTACAGGTGTTAGCACCACACAGTGTTGTTGGACAGGCCATAGTAACCAAAGTAAGCAGATCAAAACAGGTTCCGTTAGCCTCATCGCTAACAGAAACATTATGATCATACATATTACCAATAGTTTGAGGAGACAGACACAGATATCAGCTAACCGTACAGCAACAAGTACACACACAACCTAAGTACTAACTGGCCAATAAGTAGACAGATGGATGTCGCTGAATGATATTATGTACTATTGTCACTTTTAGAAACCAAGAGCATAAATACTCTTTAGGATGAGTCTAGATTTTCAATTTTTTGTTAATATACGACACAAGTTGTGCTGAGTTGTGAGTTTTGGTAGTGTGGGCAAATTGAAGTCTCTCTTTTCAAGGGAGACCTAGCCAAGATGGCAGCTATCATGTTTCAGAGAGTACAGTCTGTGAAACATACACTCACAATATGCAAAGACAGAATACAAAATAAGACTAAATTAACGGAGACCACATACAGTAGGTGAGTTGGGAATATTATTGTCATTTTGCACAGGTCAACATCATCATCAGATTTGCTGAAAATGCTAAAACCAAGCTGAGATCTGGCTGAACAGAACAAGCAAGAAAGGAAAGATAAGATGCAGATGCAGTTGCCAGACTGGCAAATAGTCGGAGAGAAAGAAAGGAAGATAAACAGAGTATACCATAGCTTGCGTGGAAAAGGACAGACGAAGGCAAGGAAGTCACCACAGGAAAACAAAAGTGCAGAGAAAATGACGTAAACGCAGAAGACGGATGTTAAAAAGAAGATGAACAACACAACCTAGTGTACTGTCTCATCTCTGAGACTGAACCATGAAACAGCTGAGCGGCAGAATAAAAGAACAAAGCAGGAGAGATGAGTGAGCGGAAGAGAAGAAAGAAATGAGTGGGTTTCATGTCTGTCTCTGTGTTTCCTGGCACATGTTAATTTGATACAGGCAATCCCTCCAACTACCACACACCTCCTCCCCAGAGGAGAGGTGGATTTACCATGCAACCCTAACATGGGTTTTCAACATCGGTATGGGGTAACAGACAACTCCCAGACGTAGGCTGCATGCTGCATATGTGCTGCAAAGACTGCGTGGATGGTGCGATCAGCAAAACAGAGGCAGCAGAGGATAGTGTGGGTGGAACACAGGAGACTCTGGGGGACATGAGAGTACGACTGAGTGCATGGGGGCACATTGAGAAAGGGGTTCATATTTAAGGTGCAGACATTTGGGCTCTTACTGTTTCTTAAACACAGATTATCGACACTGGCCGCACCAAACACCCAGTGATGAGAGGCTTCCTATGCTAATGCTAACATTATTAGCACTGATCGTGATCAGAAATGCAGTCGTATTAGTTATCTGCTAAAGGTTCCTTACACTGTTGTGCAATGGCACGTTAATAGAATTTAACTCTGTTTTGTTTTATAGGCCTATATGCACATAAACAAAATGCTTATATGCTGCCATATTAGCTATTAGCATTTGCTCTACCAAGTCTAGCATTGAGGTCTTGTCCGAAATATAACAGATCAGAACAAATCGACTACTGTTAGGCACTAACACCATCCATCAGATAAAGCTCACTATCCATAAACGCTGACGCTGCTGGCTCATCATTTTGAGGTCGGAGAGTCCCAGGATGTTTTGTTGTGAGATGCTTGTGCACAGCAGCTGTGCTGTTGTTTTAATGTTCAGCAATTTCTGTTTTACAAAGCACAGGGCACTAATATATTAAAGAATGCCACACTTAAAGATGCATTTTCAGAATGCATGGGAGTGGAAGCTGCCATCATTTGGGATGAACGTAAACATGACACATCAATGCATTCTTCCATTGAATGCATCCATTGGCACAGTTACAAAATCAACTTTATTGATTATGTTGATGGGAAGCCCTAAATGCAGCTTCACTTTAAAAGTAAACAACTGTCTAGCTAGTTATCATATGTATCAACATTATCCAATGACAGAAGTCACTAGTGGTATTTAAGTTATAATAGTTTTTGGGCCTTGTGGCCCTAACACAATTACTAAATTTAGTCAATGAACAGGAAACACAGTATAATCAGCTACTTGAAAAGCTATTACTATTATTTTTTCTAATTATATAAATTATCTTATTTTAAATTACAATCTAAACTGTGGATCAGAATAAAACAAGAAACTCAGTTGAACGTGCTTGACTGTGGAAGAAGATGGCTCCTCAACAGTAGCATATGCTTGCGTGGCGTTTTATTCTGCTATGACTCACTGTCATACTCACTGTCTCTCCACCGAGATGTACTGTCTCTGTCTCTATTTTAGTCTGTTTCTCCTCTGTGTCTCATTATGCCTGTCTCTTTCTGTCACACTCCTCACTCTCCTTCGGTCTGTATGTATCCATCTGTTTCTGTCTCAGTTTTAATCCATCTCTTTTTCATCTTTCATCATGTATTGCTCTCCTTTTTATCTATTTCTCCCACCTCTTCTCTTTCACTTCACTACTGTCAGCATATCTGCCTCCTTCTGTTTTATCCCACCTTCTTACTGTCTCCTACATTTCCTCCTTGCCTCCTCTCTCACTCCTTCCCACTCTCAGATGAAGGTGTGTAAACATGTCTTCCACATGCAGACTCATTGTGCCAAGCCAACAGAGCAAACCAACCACGCTTAAGTCGCTCAATAGGTTTCACCACATGACTAGCTGCCTCCCCCCTCCTCCCCTTCAGGTTGAGATGCTTAACAACCATGAAGCAATGCCTGGCAGGCAGGATTAGGCAGAGGCGAGAGATGCAGACAGAAAAGAGAGGAAGGAAGGGATGGAAAAAAGACCAAGAGTAAAGATAAAGACAGGGGAAAAGAGAAGCAAGAGACTGAGAAGGAGGGAAAGGCAAGATAAAGGGGAGTATATGTGGGGGGAAAAGGAAAAAAGTCCTATCACAAAACTTTTCTTACTCCCTGGAACACTTAGCCATGACCGCAGGCTGAACTTCAATGTAATGCTAAGCAACAGCTGGCGACAACAGAGAAAACTACTATAAAAGAAGCTTCAGCAGAAAAAGAAGAAGCAGGCAGGCATGCAAGATGCAGGTGGGGGAATAGGGAAGAGCTAAGTAATCACGTGCTGGATAGTGTAGTGGTACGATCGCTGCCCCTCCATGAGGAGAGACTGGGGTTCGAATTCCAGCTGTGGACTACCTCCAGTAGGGGTCCTTAGACCTCCTTCTGCTAATCCTGCCTTTGTGGCTCTAGATAAAAGCGTCAGCCAAATGATTAATTGTAAATTGTAATGATGTTGGCGTCTCACATTATCAGATGGTCAGGATGTTTTAGACTTGCTGAGGAAGGGGCATAGCTATAAATAGTCCTGAAGTACATCCTAACTGTTGTAGTAGCAGGAATTTGAAAAGGTTCAATTTACAATGTGTCTGACCTCTAGTAGAAATTAGAAGAATATCTCTAAACTTGGGCAAATTTAGGGTCAGGTTTCATGAGACAGTTCCAATTTGGATGGCAAATAACTGTATTCAGGAGGCTCTGATGCGCCAACTCCTCTTATGTGGTCCATGGCCCAAATATAGCCATGGTCTCACACCTCTGTCTGCAAGAACACAGATACAATGTCTCTGCATTTTAAAGGAAAAGAGCAATGTTTCTTTTCCTTAAAAAAAACACCATCATGTTTGTTATCAAGTATTAACTTTTCTTCTGCATGCTGAGGCTTCTGTGATTGAGTAGATTATTAAATGTAGTGTTTTCTTAACGTGTTTCATAAAATCTTCTTGAAAACTCTTTCTTTGTAGATGTGGAGACTTGACATCTCTTTTTTTTCCTCTGTTTTTTTTCGTCTTTCCTCCTATCATATCTTCCTTGCCTTTTCTCTCGCACTCCTTCCCACCCACGCCGCCCACTTCCTTCTTTCTCTCCATTCTCTGTAGAAGCACCACTTGGGGAGTTCATCTCAAGGTGAATGTTGTGGAATAAAAAGAAGCTCCTGACTTGATGAGGTAAAACTCTTTTGGGCATTATAGAGACCAAGTGTAATTAGAGATATTAACACAGACTTGTTACTAATGTTTTCAGTATTGCTTGTGCTCATGGTGGTTTCTCCTTAATGTCATATGGCAGAAGTCAATTCAAGATCATAGCATGTTTCCACTTGGCTCAATGTATCCAACAGCTTTAACATAATGTTTTAGGTGAGGTGTTTTTAAAAGCTTAATGTTCACTGGGTAAAAATTGGGATTTTTACCCAGGAAGTTAGACAATTTTGGACTGAGGCTGACTCACAGCCATTCAACACTGCAAAGAACTGCAGTCTGTCTCTCTCTGTGCGCTTCTGCAGACAAAAAACAGCTGAGAGGGCATGTCTGTCTCTGTGTAGGGCTTACACACACAGTCTCTCTCACACACACATTGAGCTCTGGATCCTAGACATTCAGCCAGACTAGTAAACATTCACTGCAGCAACTGGCTCCATAAGTGTTGGCTTTTGCCTGATGCAAAAATATACAGATGGAATTCATCATGGAAAGCTTTTTATGAAGACCCATAAAGTCTTAATTATTATATAATATATTTCTGTAAATGAGCAGCTTAGGGTCCTGCATAGCTAGTTGGGGGATACATGTTTTTTGTTTGTGTTTTTTTTTTTGTTTTGTTTTGTTAGTTAAGGGGTTTAATTATTTTATGGATTGTGATTTATAGTTAAAATGATCTGTCAGATGATGACATGGATGTGGACGATTCTCGGTAGGGCCCCTTTTAGGAAGCCTGGCCTGGTGCAGACCTCTGTGTAGGTGATCCACTGGGTTAATCTGGCTGACAGATGGGACAGGCTGTGGGTAAGCAGAGTCCATGTATTGCAATGGTGCTGGAACAGTACTGGGCTAAGCCAAGCCGTATGCTGCAACTATGACCTATATTAATAATTCACACACAGGATCTCCACACTGCATGGAGCAGGAGTCCTATTCATCATTAGCAACCCTAGGCAGCAGCCACATTAGCTTCCAGCAGAATGCTAAGCATTCTGAAAGAACGTGAGACTCTCTACTTTTTATGAGTATAAATATATTTTAAAAACTAAACTCAAAATAATGAACAAAAAATTATCAATGAATGTCACACCCTTAATCTTTATTAATATTTCCAAATTGTTTTGTCTCCTGTAACACAGATACTGTTAGAGAACATGGACCTCCTCTTTTCAGTCTGTCCTCAACAATATTTGTATGCATACTCGTCCGAGCCCCAGTCTAATCTGCATGATTACTCTCTGACACTTTAGCAACAAACCAGTCTAAATTAGCACATGGAAGGCTGCTGTAGAAGAAGCGATGACAGAACCTGATGATTCTTAACGCTGTACAGTACTGAATTCTACTTGATTTTATGCATTTTTTGCTCCATCAGTTTATTTTGTCTATCTTATTGTCACTGCATTTTAAAAGGTCAAGGAAAAGGAGGTGGTTGGGTTGGGGTTCCCATTGACCATTAATCTAATCACAAACAAGGAGCTGCAAGCTAATGCGGTGCAAAGTAAAAAAGTAAAAAAATCAAGAGGCTTGTGTCAGGCAAGTGTGCCAGAAGATGTAATTGCAACAACAATATGAACCTGTTCGTAGCATACATTCTTTTAGTCTTTTCATGGGAATAAGAAAAATGTAAAACACTGCATGTAAGCTGAATTTATACATAATGTAATGAATTAGCAGAATTTCAGCTATAGATGCATACAACATAGGTTTTTTTTTTTTTTTTTTATAGTTGTCAGATATGCCCATTCATTTCACCCATTGATATCACCTCCACAATGCTTGTGTTATGAGGCTACATCATCCTTTGTTTTCCCTACAGCAACTGTATTGTCATCCCTAAATTATGTTTATGACATAGAGCAACTGTGAAGGTTAGGGGACACAGATTTATGGAACTAGAGTTATATCCAGCCGGCAGAAGGCTTGCAGTGTAACCGGTTTATTAGATGTCTGTTACTTAAAAGAACATCTGAAGGTCTTTAACTTACTAAATATCATCCTCATTCTCAACAAACATGAGACACATAATAAACATGCACGCCAAAAACACAAGCAGCTAATCACAGCTTTTGTTGTGGCCATGTGGTATTTAGCAATGCCCATGCCAAAACACTGTATAGCACGCCTTAGATACTTCTGGGATTTCCAATGAGTTTACATAAGGGATGAGCAGAGGAAAATGAGAAGGGGAAGAGGAAGAGGAAAAGATAGGAGAAGAATGCTGTGTTAAAGATGGGGGTTGGGAGTCAAAGAGGCAAACCAGACCAGACTGCTTCTATCTCCCTCTGACCCCCTGTCTGAGTCTGTGTGTGTTTGTGTATGTGTCAGTGAGAGTCCCCTCTCCCCAGCCAGACAATAGAGCAGGCTCTGTGCCTGATTGGGGTCAGCTGGTGGCTGCTCAGGGGAGAGGACGAAAAAGTGGGAGAGAAGAGGGGGTGGTATGTATCAGACACCACTGTCTGACTTGTTGTCTAGAAGGGAACAGAGAGGGATCAAAAATCAGATGAGCCTATGAATCACTAATGAAGAATGAAAAACACAGAGGTAGGAGATGAGAGGAGGACAAGGAGAAGGATTCAGGCAACCAGAGGCTTCTTTTTCTGACTCCCACACACATCCTGTACCACTTGACTCCAGGCTGGGAGGTTAAACTGGGTTAAAAAGTTAAGAAATAACAGTAAAACCATCCACAGACAACACTCGCTCACTACAGAATGTTGAGTTATGTTGAGTTACAGCAATCAGCTGTGATTGCAGAGTGCTCACTTCCCTATGGAAACATCAACTACCACCTAGAAGGTTACATCCTTTACCCTACACTCAACGTCTATGTATTAATTTAATCCTACCGGTCCATGTATATAAAATGTCTAGAGAGGAAAGTCTAGACATAAAATCTAATATTGCTACACTAACTGCAGATCTTCCCTCCTCTAGTCCTTCCAAACACACTACTGGTTTGCCAATTTCCTCTGCCATCACTACCTAAAAAGACCTAAAAAGGTATAAGAACCTTTCACTTGGTTGCTCTTTAACAGAATATCTACACAGACGTACAGTGGCCCATCATCAACAAACCAGAACATGTTGTCTAAGTCCAATGACAACTCTAGCTCAATATATTAAGGGCAAAAACAACTGGATGTCATAAAATTCTCCTCCAGCTTAATGATGACAACACAGACATTGTCACAGTTGGTGTTACTTGTTTAGTAGTTTTTAGTTCATGAGAATTCTAGAGAATAATGGGTATCACTTTTGACTGGGACTACCGTGGCATCAACATAATAAAAGCTCCATTTTATTAAACAATATATCCGAAGGAAGAGTTGTCAAGATCATTTTTTCCTATCAGTCAAGTTAAATCTTGACTATAATTTTTGACCATCATTTTCTCTTACCTCGCTCTTGTTCCTTAAGTACTGCTGCTGACGGATGTATTATCCAAAACATAAGCACGTGTTGCTGCCAACAGCTGATATTACGGCCTACAGGTCGGTATACCAGCCACATGATTGGTTTGCATGGTGTATTCTCATTATCATTGGGTTTCATGTAAAAACATGGATGGATATATTGAACAGTCTGAAAGTTTAGGAAACTTTTTTCTGATAGATATCTATTCTCAGAACTCTGGTTCAAGGTTTCTGATTGTTACAAAAGTTAAACCAAAAGAAGCATTTGACGTTTGTGGTCCCAGGCACAGGAATTAATTCCCAGGATCTATCAGAGATGTTCCAACATTAAGGCAGACTCCATGCATCTGACTGATCAAGTGTTACATTGATCTATAATTACTTGTACGTTTTGCATTGTACATGTAATCAAAGGGCCACGTTAAAGACATCCTTTGGCATAAGGATGATTGACCATCTGTATATCTATAACACTTTTAAATTCAATCCGGACACTAATGTGCCCGTACTCTTGTAGCCATCTAAACTGCTCCTACACCAGTAACACCCCCTTGATAAAATTACCATATAAGCCTCTTCCAAATCAAAGAAAATCCCTCCTAACCAATAGGAGAATAAGAGAAATGTTCCCATTCCACTGTACCCATACTCCTGCACAGATAAACTGATTATCCAAACTCTGAGGTACAGTGGGTAATACAGTATTTCTGCTTAAATAATTTCTATTTTGTTTCATATAATGTGACACAGCAACAGATGGAATAATCTCTGCTTTATTTCATTTAAGAAAGGAGGCGAGAAATGCAGTGAGGCTAATAAACATGCAAACCATTTCACTTGTCTCAATGCTGGGAGAAAGAAATTGGCTACAAGGCAAAAAAAGGCGTAGTGTGCTTGTGTTCCGTCTGCCAACTTATGTCTGGGGCATAGTGTCTTGATTGAATGTAATATGTCCTGTCCGTAGCCACAGTCCTGGAGTCATGAGACATGCAGCAGACAGCAGGGCTGATTCATTCACTGGAGCTCTTTAGCATCCCAGACAGTCAAACTGTGTGTAAATAAATGTTGACTGAGACAGTAGACTACTAACCACCCCCCACCGCCGCTGTCACACACACACACACACACACACAGTTGATGGATGGCCTGTCTTCAGACATACTAGGACTACAAATCTGCCCTGGTCCCAAGGGCATTTTGAGAAGGGAGGGGGTCTAGGGTGTGTGCGTAAGGTTGGGGGTGCAGAATCTAGACACAAAGGGAGTCCCAGCAGCCAGAGATTGAGTTGTGAATGCTGCTGCGCCTTGAGCAGTGGGCAGTGAAGGTGCTGCAAGAACAAGTGGAAGAGCATGAGGGGTGACCTTTTCACTGCCCTGGATTGTGTAAATTGCTGCCTCAACTTGACCTGTTCAAATGAAGTGAGCTGAGTTTCGCTGCTCTAGGCTGTACTTTCCACAGTGTTTGAAGCTTCAAGCATTGTCAGCTTGATTCCAAAAACAGTGGGTTGCAGGACAAAGAATAGTGGGAACGGTGTGGTCAGAATGATTTAGGGGAAAATGATGTCAAAGGGAGGAAACAAAAGTAATGACAAATTCTATCCTTAATGTCTTAAATGACATAGTATATAGATAAACTTCCCAGAGATTAGTGTGAGGCCCACTACTATGGAAACACAGGCAGAGACAAATGAGGCAATCACACTGTATATATAAATATTCTATTTATAGTCTATTATATTCTATTTTAGTGGAAATATTCTACAAATTGTGTTAATTTAAAGGAGGTGCTACCTATGAGATCTCTGAGCCAGACTCAATGAACAGCCTGACAGCAGTGCAGTGATATTCTCCACTAAAGTTGTTTTAATGAGCCTTTGCCTTCTAGAAGACCAATTATACTCTTTTGGTCAGTTATACAATTTTGTGATGACCAATAACTGAAGTATATAAGATTGGAATGATTTTGAGTTTTTGGTTTTGGCTAGTCTGATTCCTGACAGTTGTGTTGATACCGAGCAATTCTTACCAAAACACGCTTTCTATATCCTACAAGCATAACATGATGAAACATGTAACACAGACCACACAGAAAAACTGCACAGTGTAGCTTTAATATTGGCACTGAATGTTTCTAATTTAAATAAAATAAGTAAAATAATTCCACTCTTAGCACTTTTTCATGTCTTAAAGATAATTAGGATTTAACCTCACCACAAGCTTGAGCCCTATTGATATACCAGTGGTTCAGACTGTACAAGCATGTGCTGTTTGTGCAACCTTTATTTAAACACAATTTATTTTTAAGTCTGTTGGAGATCATCATATATTTCCAAATATGTAAGAAATGTGTTTCACAAATCATACTGAATATTTCCATTTTACACAGTGCTGCTGCTAAATCAAAGCAACATCTTCTCCTGGGTTGAAATATTTCACTCATTAACACACATCACAAACATCATAGAGTTTAAGAACTGGAACAAGTTGAGACAAAATATTGTAATCATTATAATTAACTAATTACCTATATCATCTTTTAATCTGTTGATTGCTGCCGATTTTCATGATTGACTTAGGTTCAAAACTATGAATATCACTATGTTCTAGCGCCCAGTGAAGGTATCAGATGCTTGTTTTGACTACAGATATTATGTTTTTCATTATTTAAGGAACAGATACAATATGCACCATTTGAAGATCAAGCTAACAGTAGTATGAGACTTGAAATCAATCCACTGTGCTCCACCCAACCCTGCCAAGCTCCGCTTAGCAAGGGGACAGTGGCAGTTGGAAAATGAGCAGAACAGTGGGCCTTGAGGACCAGGGTTGGGGCCACTGGGCTATATGACAAGTTTTAAATAAAAAAAAGCTGCCTAAAGCTCTACATAGTGATATCATTAAACAGATTCAATGACTTTACCTTAAAGGTTTTATTCACCAATTTGCAGCTTGCTTGTTGCAATTCTCTTTTAGGGGGTACATGTATAGCAATAAAAAAACAGTTCCAGATGACATAATATAAGGACTTTTTAGTTTGGGTGATGCTGTCTGGTTGCTCTAATTATGGAGTATATAGGTACTGTGGCTGTGTTTTTTGACCTGCTCCTCCAGATCTCTTTATAGTTAGAGGCAGAGATATTTTCTGTAAGGCAGGCATTTCATTTGCATGAGAATTGGTGGAATTGTCCTAACCAAAGACATGAGAGTAAAGTACATACTGCTACAAATGAATGTAATACAATGTCATCTATAATAATGCAATATTTTCCCGAAATGATTTTTTTGACATTTTTGTTGTCTGCTGATGTTACATCTTCCAACACTGTGTACAGCCTCTGCTGTAAACTTTATTGTATAAAAACAGGTTCTGGGAACTCACCGCCTCCATAAAACAAGCCAGTCTTTCTTAACCAGTACTAGTTAAGCACTACTGTTCCCTGATATTATCTGATAGACAAATAAGGAACCAATGAGAGACTCTAAGGAAGTGTAGAAATTCCTTATGAAATAATTACAGGAGGAATGACTGTGAAAGGAATCAGCGCAGAGGGAGGGCAAAAAAGAATTTGGTTGCCTTTGCCACTCCCATCTCCGAGGTCTCAGAGTTTTTCCTTCTATTATTTAGACTCCGGGTTTGAAGTCTCATTATTAAAATTCATTAATAATATAACAAACTACTTCCAAAACAAAAACATCTCCACAAACAAACATTACAAAAAAAAGGGTACAAAACAAACCCCAAACAAACAGCAAAGAGCTTAGTGAGAGATTGGATTGGCTGTCTGGCTGGAGACTGCAGGGTAAATATTGGCTAAGCCTTAGAGTGCCTGCCTGTGTGCGTGTATATAAATGTGTATTCGTGTGACTGTGTGTACACCTTTGTGTATGTGTCTGAGGGAGAGTCAACAAGTAGCCAGTGTGCATGTTTGGCCTGAGGTAGTTGACAGATGACCCCGCTGCCACCTACACACTAACACCACTCATACACAGGATTACAAATCAGGCCATTTACATTTGTCTGGCTGACTGGCCCCTGCTGTGGGCTAAATGTTACATACACAGAGACACAGACACACATGGACCCACACCCAAGAGGCAAGTGCATGTATACAGTTTTTCTGCTATGTGTGCATCTAAAGGACCAGGGGGACGATAAAAGACAATGTAGGATTATTCCATATAAACGTTTTCTAGTGCCTTCTCCATAAAAATACACATGCTAAAAAGGTTTTTCATAGTTAGCGCTGGGTGTGATTTGAAAGATGCTCAAAAGAAAATTCTTATTATTTCAATAATCAAATAATGGCCTTTGTTATGCAAACATGGTTTCAGTTTCTAAGATCTGAAGATTTGATGCTCTTCTTTGTTGTTACATGATAGAAAATTGATATTCCATTTTCTAACATGTATAACAAAGAAACTAGTGCTGCTCTGACAAAACAAGACATTTGAAGACGTCTTCTTTGAGTGTGGGAAATTGTCCTATAATACATTGTCCTATATCGTCTGACATTTTGTGGAAAAAGACAATCAAGAAAATCATCACCAGATTAACCGCTAATAAAAATCATCTGTTGCAGCCCTCTTAGCGTGTTTTTCTATGAAGTGCTCCAAGACACAAAGCTGGTGGAGCACTGTTAAACCCTTGTCTGCATGACAACATACTACTTCCTTCTCCTCCTCCTTGCTATAGACACTGATAATAACATAACCAATGTTATTGTTACTCATAAACACAACATAAAAGCAAGTACAACATTTATTGCTATAAACTATAAAACCACAGAAATATAATGGTCTTCTTCTTCTACAGCAATCTCCTCTGTGCTGCTGTAGACTTCTCAACAGTGCCCCCTATGACGTCTGAGAGCAACATTGTGAACAAAAGCCGGGCTCGCACAAGTATGTACACATTGATTGCTGCTTTCCGGATTTATGGAAAACGACACAGTGAGAACTTCTCTCCTCTGTTGTTGTCATTACCAAAAAATTACTGAGGTTTCACGGCCACGATTATTCTCAGTTTGTAACCTGACGACAAAAATGAAGAAGGGATTTTTTTTTTCATTATTATACTAAAAATTAATTAATAAATCATTTGATCTAGTTTTAAATCTTAGAATCATTGTTACAAATTGACTTAGTGACTTAGGATGTTATAGTGCTAACTGCACAATAAGTCCAAGCACAGCACCAGCTAGAGACAAACATTTATTACAAGGTCTCTGCCTTTCAGATCATACATGTGAATTCAAGTGTGTAAACTGAGGTCAGATTCCTTGCCGTGACAAACTGTATGTGCTGTGATCTCTCTATGTTCATAGTCCCTTTCAATTTTCCTCCTCAGCTGAATAAAGAGGAGCCACACCAGTGAGACTTCCCACTCCTCTTTAAAAAAAAAAAGAAAGAAAGAAAGAAAAGAGAGGCAGACTGTAGCTCTTGTCTTCAGCCAGAGAAATCATCAAAGCATGAGCTACATTATTCAGCCTTGCCGAGTCTGCATGACAACATGGCCAACAAACAAGAGCTCTTTTCAAACCAGACGGCCACTACAGTAGGACACGGCTATTTCAAAACCCTTGTGAATGGAACTCCCTTCCAACTACTGGGGCGTTCAAACGACGAGAAACACGCTGAAAATACCAGGCCGGCGTTTATTCAAAGCTCCAAACACAGACACTATGCAGTATATGCTGCAGTTAAACACACTGCAGTGACTTATAATCAGCACTGCATGTCTGCTCAGTTTAGAAATCTGAGGCACCTCTACTGGATTATCTAATTAGTCTCTCTCTTTCTTTCTCTCTGTGCCGTGACACCATGTCTCTGGATGCACCAGTTCATGCCTGATTATGTGCGTCTTTTTTTTTTTTTTTTCCTGGCTAGCAATACAATGATGCCCCAGAAAACAAATGGTGGAACTGCCGGTGCATCTGCCAGACAAACGTGCACACATACACTTCTTGGTTACAATGTGGCGTCAGTGCAGCCACACTCTGCTGCCAAATCTAAATCTAATATCCTGCGTTCACCTCACGTTGTCCAGACTTGGCCTCTGCTTCACAATGGAAATTACACATCACTGTAACTTTGTCCGTCTGTCTGTGAGTCTGTTGCTTGTCTGCAAGTCCGTCAATACGTCCGCCTGTCTGGCACTGGATGCGTCTGTCTGCATCACTGTTTATATCTGTCAGTACTTGTCTGGCTGCCTGGTAATGAATCTACCTGGCTGTCTGAATGTCTCTCTCCATCTGTTTGTGTGTGTGTCGGCAGATCTCTCAGACTTGATTCATAAACTGTCTGGCTTACCCCTGCATTTCTACCTGTCTGCTTGCCTGCATGCGTTACTCTGTCTGCTCTACTGAACACTCTGCTTCAGTCATAAAAGTGGAACATCTGCAATGGATCTAGCAGGCAGCAGCATTAGAGCAGCGCTGATAATGATAGTTTCTCTCTGGGCTGCTCAGAAGGCGGACAGACATAACATACCATTCCAGCTTTTCCTGTCTATGGTGACAGGCAAACTATTTAACCCTCTGTGGTGATGCTCCAGAGCATGTGCACAGCCCAGACAGGGCTTAAAGGGCTAAACCTCTATGTACTTATATGAAAACAACTCCTGCAGCAGACAACGTTTAGAAAAAAATTAAAATGGTTTTTCAGCATAAGAGCTCCTACACATGTAATGTAGCACAGTCCAAATGTGTGTGTACAATGCGTATGCTAAGCTCATATGACAAATGTTTCACTGTAGGCTAACTTCACAGTGCTACAGTATGTAGTTCATATTAATAGTTCCCGTTAGAGCTAACTGTAACATCAAGTATGACACTTGCGACAAGACACTAGCGAATCAAATAAAGACAAATAAAAAATGCTGGAGATACCAAACTAGCGTTAAGGTCACCGTCCAGTTTCTAGAGAGCAGGTATAAGTGTGAGCTACCCAGAGTAAAGAGCAGCATTAAACGGCCAACAGCGAGTTAACAGCTGAGCGGGTTTACCGTCTCGGATGAATACTAAGTCTAATTTGTTGTCCTTCTGTTGCTACACTTGAGAGTGCACATAAAACGGATTAGGCGCTCAGGTCAAGTCTCCGTGTGGCTTTTTAAGGTCAGGAGAAAACGCAAAGTGACGCTACTCACAGATTTCCATTCCCTGTGGCTGGGAAGCGGTGCAGTTGCACGAGCAGGTGACATTGGAGCTGTCGGGGCCGCCAGGGGCCGTTAGGTTTTGCATGGGGCTGAGCAGACCGGGACACCACTCCGGGGACAGCGCCGCCGCCACGGTCGGGGCCCCGCGACAGGAAAACAACACAAAAAAAAACTTCCAGGCAGCGGCAGCAGAGTCCGTCGCAACGACTGTTAGCTCCGGACGTCTTCTCTCACGCCATGTTCCTCACGGAGCGGCCGGGGGGGGAGTGAATTAGTTGGAGGTTTTGGGGGACGAGCCACATCCCGGAGCTAACGCATTTTCGGTGTTTTCCGGTCCTTCCCTGCCGCTGAGAGCAGCTGCCCTTCCTCTACAGCAGCCGACAAGATAGGCGTCAGGCCCCGCCCACACGCTGACAGACTGCCGCTGTGGCAAATCAGAGGGCTGCAGAGTAGGGCCAGGCAAGGGGGGGGGGGGGGGGGGGGGGGGTGCTGTGCTGCCTTCAGGAGCCGAAAGAAATATTATTCTGACTTCAACCAGCCAAAAACATAACAAAACACCAGAACACCTCCTCTGAAAATAAACACTGGTTGTCTGGGTTTACATTTTCTATGACATATGAGTCAGGGCATGTTTCAGTAGTAGATTTTCAGCCTGTAGCACATTTTTTTTATGTAAGGTCTGGCCCCCCCATGGTCATGATGTGATTTAGATTTAGCCGACACTTTTATCTAAAACGACTTACATCGTGTAAGGTAGGGTAAGAGTGAGGAGATCTTGCTTAAGGAGCTCTGCTAGAGGCAGGCCACAGCTGGGGTTTGAGCCCCAGTCTCCTGCACGGAGCGCAGCGATGTTGCAGCTACACTAACCAGTCAACATTTTGCACAAATTTTACAATTTAAACAGCTCAACTACATGCCTGAATTGTTATGTGATTTGATGTCTAAAGTAGAGCAATGAACTATAACAATAAATAGCAAGGTCCACATTATTGTTATGTTCTCATTTCTCATCTTAAATGTGCTTTGACATACATATTCACTAGGAAGCACAGCTGTACGAGGGAGACTGAAAGGCAACAACGGGGAAGGGATGGGACAAGGGTTATACTGTATGTTTGTATGTGTGTCTGGGTTGCAGGGGTGGGTGGGCTGTGAGGGGGGGCTGACCTGACTCAGAAAAGTAGCAGACGGCCTGGTTGTGGTTGACAATGAGGAGGGTGGGGAGAGGGCTTCGAGTTACACTCCCTTGTTACAGCAGGCCGCAGCCAATAGAGACGACTCGTTGAAGGGGCTAACCTTGAGCTGACCCCCTGCACCAGTCCTGTGGTTCAGGGGCACATGTGCAAGACCTCCACCTCCTTATCCAAACCTCCAACCCCTCCCCTCTGACTCTAACCAACAGTGCAACCCTCCGACCCTGTAGACACACACACACACACACAGACACCAACCGCACTCTAGCACAGGACTGTGGGCAGTCTATAAATAAACTAGGCCATTCAAGTCTGAGAGAGGCTCTAAATGCCATTCTAGACCAGCAGGTTTCCAAACTGTGGTCTAGGAAGCTTCAGAGGTCACTGAAGAGGGAGATCAAAATATAGCTGTGACCATTTTTCCAGGATCATAAAAGTCACTTTTTTTTTTCAACTAAGAAATCAAATCATATAAGTTGTTTTGACTGGAAACAGTCTGGGGAAATGCTTGATCTAAGAGAGGTTTGTGTTTTACTTATATACTGCATAACAATGGGTTTCTGTGATGAGACATAACTAGGCAAAGCAAAGACATCCAACAGATGTTATGCATTAAGTGCCACATCACGAGCTAGCTTCTATATCTGATAATTCAGAAATATTTTCCTCCAGCTTCCAGTTAATTCCACACTCCTCCACGAGTGGACTAACATTTCAGGAAGGAGGCAAAAAAAAAAACAAGATCCTGATGCAATTTACACACCTGGCAGCTGTCATCATTTTATTGAAGCAACAAACTGAGGAGCTGCTGTATGCTGCTGTATGGTGCAACAACAGAGGGGTGGGTTCAGTGTCTTGATGGAAGGTCGCTGTCATGTCCTTGCACACACACACACACACACATAAAACACGATCCCCTAAGAAACTTTCATAAACAGACTCAGAAGCACATCAATTCTTATTTTTGCCACCCACCTTTATCTACTCACATATATCCTACCACTACCACATATGCACATTCAAACACACACACACACACACACACACACACACACACACACACACACACACACACACACACACACTGGAGGACACTGTAGTCCCCCAGGGAGCACACATAGTGACACCACTAACAGGCCAGACCAGACTAGACAGCCAACAGATAAATACTAGGCTCAACTGAATACCAAATGCACTCTAGTCTAATAGTTCACCCCACCCCCCCAAGCACTTTACACACACACTGCACATACAGCCTCTCTAAGTCTCCAACTATAGGTTCAACACGCTTTATACTATTATATTTATTATTGATATATCAGGGATGTTGTACTCTTCCAGCAGTTTCATGCTTTCTTCACAATTGCTGCACAACATCATACTGTCAGACTAGGGTTGTGGGTGGATGAATGACCAGTGGCCTATTTGCTTTGTGACAAATGTAAATTACCTATAATAACTTTGCAGCGGACAGCATGCCAACTCCTCAACCCTATGCAGTCCATCACAGGTTATTAAGAAAGTGCTTTTGACATCTGGGGGGCCCTGCCCTAAAGGTTTAGAATTATTACTACAGTTGAAACTCAGTAATGGCAAATTTCTCATCCAAATGGTTAGTTAAACATGTCTACTTAGAAGGTGTTTTAGTTTTTTTTTCAGTCGTTCGTTTCTAGTGCATCTCAGGAAACATACGCACCTGTTTTATTGGTCTGTCTTTTCCTAACATTCCTTCTTGTGATCATTAAAACTCAAACGTCTACAAAAAGAGTCCAAAATATGATCCAAACATTAGTGGTGCTAATGTGCAAAAAAATGACTGTGCCTTCCCCTCGGATGCGTCACAATAATAGCCAGACACTGCTTAGAAAGCTTTTAATGTAAGGAAGTTTTCAGCTATTATTAGCAGTTAACGCTCAACCTTTAACATCATTCAAATGAAAAGGACGTCTTACAGAAGGCTCTTCACAGTTTTTTGATAGGTCTCACAGACCTAATGTAACCGTTTGAGTGATGTGTTTGTGCACTTTAGTGATTTGCCATCGGCTGCATGAGGACAGGTAGCACATTCCAGATGTTAGACAGGTTCTAACTAAGGGCCAAAAGAGCTCCAGGTGTTTTCCCACAGAAAGACTGTCATGGATATAAGAATGAATGTGAGCTAGCCTCCACTCAGTGCAAAACAAGTTTATGAAATGTTGAATTTGCATTTGTAATGTTCCATTCCAGGCAAATATATTATTTGTTGTTATTCTAGTTATTTTTCCCTGCAAAACAGCAGGAGTTCCATGAAGCAGCAGGTAGAGATGTTGTGCAACAGGTGCAGCAAATCCTTACAGCATTTAAAGTAATATCATAAATAAGTCATTCATCAATTTATGGTTAAATTCTGTCCCAGAAGATCAAAGATTGTTGAAACATATAAGAAACTGTATTTTAATGATTAAAATCATTAATTATGATGATGATTAATGATTTCTGTGCCTCTGTTCCCAGCCTGGCCACCTCACAGACAACTGCCTGGCCCCACCGGTGGCGACGAGACCGTGAATGCACCAGCAGTGTGAACAGACGGCCACTGAACACAGCACCAGAGTAGAGAGCCTCAGTGGGAGTTAGTTCTATCCTTCCCCTCTCTAAAGTCAGGGCAGAGTCTCCATCTAAGCCTGCGTGGTGTATTAGCAACTACTTTACAGCACCATCTTGTGGCTCATAGTAAAAAGGTTTGTTTTATGCTTCTTTCCTAACTGTTCAACTTGTCTGGTGTATGCTTCACTGTTCCACGTCTGTCTGTCACTCTGTTTCTCCTGAAACTAAAGCCATGTCTCGTCATTTACTCATGGAACAAAGGGAAAATGTCTACCTTTACCTTGATTTAAACTGTACAGAGCCACTGCTTCTGCTGCTTCGACATGGACATTTTTTAAAAATATCCTCTGCAGCCTATAATTAACAGAGTAACTCATTAATATTACAAATATTTAGTCCATGAGCAAAAACAAGAGCTGGGTGGAGACCACCTTTACCAGTGGGTCTTGGAAAGCTACACTATTACCATGCTGATAATGAGAACCGCTGAGGAAGAAATCTGTATAAAAATATACAGTATTGACCTAGGCACTAGGCACATTATGTGTCAGCTATGGTAAAATGTGTGTTCGCTAAGAGTTCAGTTCAATGTGCGTTCTTATTGCCTCTTTTCAGCCAGGAGTCGGTATGAGCACTCTGAGTGGTCTAACTGACTGGGTTAATGTGGCACTCACAACAACACACCTGCCTATAGTCATGTGTCAGTCCCTATGACTTCATTTTTACTCTTTACAGGATCAAAGCTTAAAAAGTAACAAATTGACTGAAGCACAGATGCATCTAAAATAAAAAACGGATGTTCCATCAACTTGCACTGAACCTTGACAAACCAGACCTGATGGAGACTTCAGTAGTGAAACCGAATGGGAGCAAATCCCTGCAGTCAGGTTCCAAAATCAGGTAGAAAGTGTCCCACACAGAGCAGACCCAGCATATTAATATCTACAGTGACGAACTGTTTGGCCCTGAAACATAATTCAGCTGCATTAAATACCAAGAAATAAGAACACAGTGCAGATGAAGTAACCTGTGCCACGCTGTAAATTTGCATGCTGTGTGAAACAGTTTCTGTCTTGTATCATTAATGCCTATTTATCCAAAAGATTCCTCCATTTGACTTGTGGGATGGAAGCACTCGATACATTTTTCTCTAACATAACATTTTCATTCAGGCCAGTAACTTCAAATGTTAGAACAAACGATGGATGTGACTCAGCCATAATACAAAGGCTGAATGGGATTCATGAATTAACTGCAATGCATCTCACCAGCTGAAGAAACCGGAGAGCGAGGGGGGAGAGAGAGAGAGAGAGAGAGAGAGAGAGAGAGAGAGAGAGAGAGAGAGAGTGTTTGCTTCGGCATGGAATGCAGCTTGGCGTCTCCAGTGGAGCGCTAAGTAACAGAAAGGCCACTCCAGACAGTCAGATTGCAGAGCAGAGAGCTGCATTCAATAAAAACGTCTGGCAAGCCACATCATAGTTGCTGCTTCCTGCCCTTGTCTGGCTTCAGTGCCGTGTCATATCCTGTCCGCACAGGTGCACCAGCTGTCTGGTTTCCCACCCCTGTCATTTCTATACACACATACACACACTAACACACCTCACTTCCACCCCTGTCATTTCAAAAACCACCCCTCCCTACCTCGCTTACTGCCGCAGGCACCACTGCAACAACACCCCAGTGCACGTTGAGAAGTTGTCTATGTGGCGGAGACGGGGAAAGACAAAAAAGAAAACTCGGAACGAGGATGACAGACAGGAAAGAACAGTTAGGTATCAGTTTGAGTCTGAATGAGAGAACGACAGATTGAATAAGACAGATCAAGAATGAGAGAGTCGGAACCTGAGGTGGATTAAGACAAGAGGACGGGAGGAGGAAACAAGAAAGGAGACAACAGGGGGGAAAAGAAGAGAAGAGGAAAAGTAGAGAATAAGGAAAGAGGAGAAGAAAAAAGAGAAAAGCCTGTGAGAGAGGGTGAGACAGAGCCAGAGACACAGACAGAGAGAAAGAGTAGATAATCAGCAGGTATTGAGCTCTTTTCACCCCTGCGGTAGGGCCCTGCTGAGCATTGTAATGGGCTGTCTGCCCAGCTGGGCAGATGAGCTCATGTCTGGCTTTAATGCCAATCTCCTGAACTGGCACATGGCTCGGCGGGGTGAGCGCAGACGCAGTGCCACGACGCTGCCGCCAGAAGGACAGAGCACAGCTGATAGAGGATCGAGGAAAAAAAAAAAAAGACGAGAGAAGGAGAAACACAAGCGATAGGGAGAGATGTAGAGAGGTGTGTGTGTGTGTGTGTGCGTGTGTGTGTGTGTGTGTGTGTGTGCGCGTGTCCTGTCAGCCTCTTTCCGTTACAACACCGATAAGAGCCCTGAACCAGACGGCAATAATCACACAGCCCAGCCAGTAGAGACAGAAGCTATAAATGTGTGTGTGTGTGTACAAGTGAGAGAAAGAGAAATAGAAAGAGGGAGTGGAAAAGTGTGTGTGTGTGTGCTTTTATGTAATGTGATGGCTGTTCTCACTGCTGGCATTTCACAGCAACCATTACACACTGCTGTCTCATCCCTGGCTTTGATACTCACACAGTGATCTCCACACAGTGTGTAAACCATGGCCTCACTACACAGCCATGTTGAGTTCAATATGCATCTGAAACAACGAAGAACATAAAACACAAGAGGAGGCAGCGTGCCTCCTTCAGTACTGTTTAAAAGTCAGCGTTGAAGGTCTGGTTCAGAGTAACATAGTGACTGCCTAACAGTGATGGAGTACTTTAATTATAACCCCGTTACAAATGGGCACCAGCTTTACTGATTCAAACAATGACATGCTGCACGAAGATTGGGAACACATTTCTAATTATTCCTGCTTAAAATTCATCACTGTCGTTGTATGTTGCCATGCTAATATTAACATTTACCTCCTACGATAGGTTCTACATTTTTAAGTCTATCTTAAAACAACAGTCAGGTGCGTATATGAACAATAAAACGGGTTTCGTTTCGGGTCCAATTGTTAATAAAGGTCTTTAAAAGTGTTCCAACAGTTCCTTGATCTGTAAGTAAAGGGGGCCAAAGTCCACAAAAACATAAGAACAGGTTTTTCTGAAGTAAAAAGCATATATCCACTTGATTTAATATATTCAGGCTACTTAAGCATCATATTCTTATAGATTGTATTGATATAAATATATATAACAATAAGAATATAGCTTGATAAAGGTCAGTAGGATAGTTATTAAGAGCAATCATTTGGTCTGCATTTTCATTTATTATACACTACACAGTAAGGATCACTGATGAATAATTAGTTCAATGAGTTCATGACCCATTATATTCACAGTTATTGACATCACTTACATCAAAGAAAGTTACTGCTGAGTTTGGTTTGCTGAATGTAAGGTAAATGAATATATAACCTATTCATATTTATTACTTTATTTTGCTTTTAGCAATGATGCTGCTCGGCAACTATGTTCACATTACCAATCAAACCACAAGAACAGGACCAAACGCGTAACGAAGAGGAATTATCCTATACATACATGTGAGAATGTCACAGCATAAGCTACCGACTGTGAGGGCAGCAGGTCTGGAACAGATGGACGGTCATATGAACAAGCTGCAGCAAATACTCCAAGCCCGTCTTCTCTCTGCCTGGTTGGCATCGCCACGCAAAATGCTATAGCTCCCATATTGAGGAATATAATGAAAACATTACATTAGGTGAGAGATGCTGCGTTCGAGACAAGGGCTGACAGATGGATGGTAGTGGGAACATGTTGCACCACCACCAGACCTGCTACCACCCTGGCAGTACTTAGCAACACACAGGTTAGCACAACCAGTGAGATAATGCTGCCTACACTAATGTAACTGATTCTAGTAGACCCCTGCCTGCTCTGGTTGGATTTTACACACGCAGCTCCCAGGTTGACTCATTCCCACCATCCAGCTTGTAAACAGCACGGCCCGTGACAGCTTGCACCAGGCCAGTCAGCATTCTCTACAATCTGCCTTGCTGCCATCCTATAGCACTGCAGCAGGACCATGGAGTTAACAGCTTGTACCAGGCCAGCGAGCGTCCCTCCTCACAGCTTGCAGCGCTTGCGAAGCCTCTCCCCAGCTTCCCTTTACAGTAGTAGCAAGCAGGACTATAGGGGGTCAACAGATCACCCTACAACAGCTTGTAACCATAGTGTTCACTGCTGAGGTGCTAAAACCAAAGACAAGGCAGCACAACAACATTAACACTACATCCAGTCAGCAGTGGTATCTCATTTGTGATAAATTAGCAGCCAGAATGGTGCATATCTGGATCAGACACATGGGAGTGTAGTGGTACTGGTGAAACAGTGAGAACATGAACAATGAGCCTGACTACTGAAGGTATATGAGTCAGTTTGAAGGCTTATTAGACACCAAACCGCTGCACGTTTTAATGCTGTTTTTGCTGGAGGCCTCCTGTTGATTTTGTACTGTGTTGTAAAATAGACCAGGGCAGGGTGGAAACCACACACACGGTTCCTCAGCCATTCATAGTGCTGCATTTGTTGCACTGTTGTTCAAGTGAACTATTGCAAGTTCAAATTCTTGTGATATGCAAAAGATATGAACACATTGCCTAATACTTACATCAGAGAGGTGTATTGCACACTGGCTGCTTCACCACACCTTGGCCATGCTTTGTTTTTGTCTGTGATGGCCTCTGATGTCATGCTTTACCTGTGTCTGGAAATGTCCTTCATATGTTTTCTTTCGCTTTGCTTAACTTTCTGAAAAAAAAAAAATCTTAATCACACTGAGATTCTCACATGTGATTGGAGGGTTTCTGCCAATATATAGAAATCACTACAGACTTTAAGTAGGAAGGAAACCGTGACACAGTCCAGAGTGTCAGATAGAAAGAGCTGTAAATACTGAGTAAATAGTCAGGAGAATGATTTGAGCACTTATTTAACCAAAGTCCTCTGAGTGTGTGTGTGTGTGTGTGTGTGTGTGTGTGTGTGCTTGTTGTCTGCCCAGTGATACCCAGAGAGAGGCTGCTTCCTCAGAGACTGATTGGTTTGCGGATGAGACACAGTGTACAGGTGGGAGAGCTGCCCATGTCATCATTTTATTTTCCATATGTTTTCACTCCCATCCAATTCATGTAAATCACTATTTTACAAGCAAGGAGGATGAAGCTTTTCTCTCTGGTGCCTCCATGTTTCATGTTCCACACACACACACACACACACACACCCACACACACGCCGTATGTTTTACATGTTTTCACTGATATCCATATCTGCTTGTTCTTCGGAAACTCAACTGACTCGACTGACTTAGTTTAGATTGTCAATTTATGACCAAAATATGGAAATAGACCTGTCAGGTCCACTTTATCTCACACTGAACTAAATTAATAAAAGTTATCATGCTAGAAATACAACATACTTATAACATACAACTGACAATACTGTCAGTACACAAAGTCGGGACAAAGAGTGAATATTTCTGCAGAGCTAACTCTTAGTATAGTATGTATTAATCTGATGTGTCTCACGAAAAAGCACAAATCCTCTTTTAATTAAGCAATAAGAGGAGGGAGTGTTAAGCAAACTAAACTAATTAAAAAATTAGAAAGGAGGGTAACCTGAAACTGGTTTATCAGGAGGTATATAGAATGTGTGGCAGGCTTGAGTGAGAGGTGGCGTACATGAATACAACTCCATGGAAAGAAGTACATGGTGGCGTGAATACATGCACATTTCTTTTAGATGGTGCAAATTAGTGCTGCACAGTTTATCTGATGGGAACTGCAACAGCAATGTCAGCCTGTGCGTCTGTAGACCTGCAAAAAGCTACTATTTCATTAAATAAAACTGTATGAACATGACAAGCTATTCTCTGTTTGTGTACAGTTTACTCATCACCTGAGCCTCTAATAAGGAGAGGATCTGTCAGTCTCTTTAGGCAGAGGAATGGATTCTTACTTAACTTTCTGGTGTGCAGTGTTGCCAATTTACCTCCTGTGTTGCTAGATTTTTAGGTTTTTCTCTGTCTCCTTAGTGACATTTTTCAAAAAAGAGCAACTTTTTTGCCTCATACACATCTAAATGAGGCACTTCTCACCAGCCATTCCTTTCATGTGGACACTATGTGCTGTGAAAAAGAGTGTGGTGTCTGTCTGTGTGTGTGTCTCTCTCACAGTGCAGTCAGTTAGTTCGCCCAACATACATATATAAAAAAATCAACAGTCTGGAAGCAGACGCTTCGTTCTCTATACACATAAAATCTGTGAACCATGCTTCCAATACCCCCAAGATAGAGGAGAAATCTGAATACTCATCTGCTGGATTACGTTATTGTGAAGTTCTAGTAACCAGGTTTTGGCCTTCTGTATCCTAACCCAATGCTCTAACACTGAGCCAATGGGAATAAATAACAACCAGTTATTTATTCCCATTGCAAGCCCCTGTAAACTACTTCTCCTCTGAATTTGTAAAGTTAAAGTTAACTTGACTCTTTACTGTAGGTTTAATGTTATTAAACTGGCGAGAGTTAACTCCATCCATCCATTTTCCTAACCACATGTTGTTTTATGGGTTGCTGTAGTGCTGGTGGAGCTGACCACTGTTTTGGATAATGCTCATATTTATGTTGCTCTCATCAGCCATTGTCCTCCAAACCTGCTTCTTACCACACTCTGTGTCCTGGACTTCAAAACCCAGCATCCTCTGCTTATCCACGTCATCTCTGGTCCTGCTCACCATGCTCACCAGCCATTGCCCTTTTCCATCATTGTTCCAGAAACCCAGGACTACATCACCAGCACCAGGACTAGCCCTCCTTGCTCAGTCTTGTTCCCACCTGCTTCCTGAACCTCACAGTGAGTCATTTACCCACCAGCCCAGAACCACCGTGCTACACCCTTTCCCAGCCCTCTCTCACCACACTTGAGCTTCTTAAAATAAAACTTGTTTTAATCTGTTGTAGCGTGTCGTGCCCTCTTTGAACTTGGTCGTGGTCAAAACCTTACAATTGCAATAGCAAATCACAATATTGTTCACAATAATCACAATATGGAAAAGTTGCACCCCCTCCGTCAGAGTTGAAGTTTACACTTAATCTAAGCTTCATCATCTACAACATGTTAACTGTACTGATTCTTTTTTTGGACTGCCACATCCATATATGTTCTACTAGGAATAGCTCCAAATAGATCAGTGTGTCCATACTAACACCAGTCCACCACAACATTAAAACCACCATATGTTTCTAATGGTCTCGCTGAATGATTAACGTTGTCCTCAGAGAAATCTTCTACATCTTCTACAAGCGAGGAATCTCAAATTTTGCCCTCCACCACTTTGACAAGAAGTATTTTTGATGGGATCTCTTAATATAGTTTCATCCATATCTTTTATTTACTGAATTTACTACTTTTTTCCTGAGCTCCCCAGGAACCAGAACTACTGGGTTGCAGTTTAGAAGTATGAAAATCTCACACAGATTTCTAATATTGCTAATAACTAACAATCCAGCCTTGTAGTGTAGCTTCTCAACAGTTGTTATATGATTTACCTTGTGTGTTGAAAAAAAAAAAATCAAACAATGTTTGTTCGATAGTAGAACTCCATTTCCCACGTGTCCTTGGCCTTTGCCAGCTAAATGCTACGTTTCGATTGCAGAGGCGCATCCATTTTTAGCGAAATGTTCAAAGAATGACTTGATGATGTCAGTACCTGCTCTGCTGCTCTTGCAGTTTTACTTTATGGGAGCTGCAGCTTTCACGATGCTGAAAACTGAACTGTTGGTTCAATTTCTTAAAAGAAGGTTCCAACTTTAGCTGAAGTGGTTGCAGCAGCCCTGAGGTTCAATGGGCGACATTCAGCACAGCAGACTCCAAGAAGATCCTAAAATAGTTGCTGTATATAGTTTTTATAGTTTGTCCTTCATGGTTTTCTTCAGATCTGTGTGAAAAAAACAACCTGTGTACTGTAGGTCAAAAGTGTTTAAGTAATCAATCTTGACAGAAAGGTTTTGAGCATTTTTTTCTTTCTCCGATCCTCCTCTCTTTCCATCACCTCAATCATCTCTCATTTATCTCTCCCTCTCTTTCTCTCTCTCAGCAGGGAGCCTGCCTCAGTCCAAGAACCTGATCCCCCAACAGCACGAGGAAAACAACCATCCAGACCCACACTTACTCATTAACAAATATACCCATGCTGGTAGAGTCAAAAGCATAAAGGCTTACACACATACACACACACACACACACACACACACACACACACAGACACACACACAGGCTCCAAACATGAGCACTGAGTGGCCACATTAATTACATGAACAGTGGGGGTTTCCCGCCCTGCCATGTCCACTGCGGACCCTGAGATATTTAATAAACCTGTCACTGCCAGGGCTCCCCGCCTTAAACTAAAGCTAATGAGACACACAAGCGCAGCACAGACACAGATGGAGTGGAAGTCAGGTCGCAGGGGTTTGACACTTGCAGCTGAACTGGAAGCTGGTGTGAAGCCGCAGCGTCAGACATCCTCCGTCCATCCTTTGAGTCGCGGATCCTCGATTAGGGACTCATTAGATGACTCGCCTCTTTGGCCAAACCAGGTGTCTGCAGTTTCCCCTGCTTTCTTAAGCTAACTTGAGGAAACTGCAGGTGCCTTACACCAAAAACAGGACTGACCTGCTCATTACAGTCCCATTTCACACGTGTACATTGGACGGTGTCCTTTGATTCTTAATAGCAAAACAAAAGAAGGAATAAGCACAGCGAGGCTGAACGACAAACTGACAATCACAGGAAGAACGTTCAATGTCCGTCGATTAGAAAAAGGCTCCAGTTTGCTTCAAACAAAGTACGTCATGTAGTCTATAGCCAAAAGGGCAAACACTCAAACACACGTGCTGAATACTTAACCGTGAAGGCCATGTACATATCCCCATATGTAGTAGAAACAGAAACATGATTCTAAAGTGTCCTCACAGTGGTGGCACTTTTTCTCCACACGGCCAAAGAAGGACGTCTATACGTATGATTGTTTTTTTACTTGGTTGTGAACACACACACACACACACACACACACACACACACACACACACACACACACACACACACACACACACACACACAGTAGACGACATATATACATTGTCTTCCACAAGCACGGTCACATTTCTCCATACCCAGGCATTTTTACAGGCACAGACCTCCGCACACAATCCCCTCTCTTTCCAAAAAGGAACACGCGCACAAATACACACAGAAACAGCTGCAGCAGGGCACAATAACGTGATGAATGCTATTTTTCTGTTTTCCTGCCATCTTACCAAAGCCCATATCCCCTAACTACCACCTCATGGCTCACACAGCCACACTCTCGCAAACAAATCAACCAGTCACCTACACACACACACACACACACACACACACACACGCACACACACACTGCGATTATGGACCCTGAGGCCCACCCAGAGGTGGCAGGCACCATACCACACAGTCAGCCTGTCTACTAAAATTGTTTTCTCTTCAATCAACCTAGTGGGGCCAGTTTGTCATGCAAATGCGGCCCTGGCTTGTCTCCCTTTGTTGCCTTGACAGATTAGCGAGTGTTTGTGCATGCGTGTGTGTTTGTGTAGGTGTGTGTGGCGCCTATGGAGCACAGCTTTTCCCAATTTTCTCTTTTTTTTTATCCCTTTTTGGTAATTCACAGTGTGTGGAGCTTTACCTTGTACTTGTTTATTATGCCTATTTGTTTCTAGCCATCTGTTTCACTATGCATTTGTCAGTATGTCTGGATATTTTGTCCACTATTGCTCTCTCGTGCTGTCTTTATCACTAGCTCAGAGCCCATCAGTGGTTTTATTCATTTATTATACAGAGCCACTGAATCTAACATGCATGTTTAAAATATGTGGGGAAAAGTTCTGACGGGTTTTTAGCTTGTTCAAAATACAAAATGGTTTATTTAGTCTCGTAATTGTCTTTGGCCTCTAACACTTAAAGGTGTTTTAATGATCTGCTTAGCTTCCTGGCTGTTATTTGGACAATTTAGCTAACATAGCTGATTTATGGTGAGAGAGGCTGTGCTGATAGGCTGTGCACAACTAGTTACTGATGAGCAGTGAGCTGTTCTCACCCTTTCCCTGACCTTGATATTCACTTTGCTGATCTGTGTGTTTTGGTGCCAAGTGCTTTGTGCACAGTACACAGGTGGTAAGAGAGGAACAAACAGGTGGAAGATTTATTCAGATGAGGAAGAAGTGAGGTGCTTATGTCCCTAGAGCAGACGTCTCAGACACATCTGTTTCTAAAGCAGCTCTGCTGGCACATCATATGGAACAAACTAAGTTCTTACAGCAAGCGCACAGAAAGACTGGAATCATTTTTTAAATAAACATTCATATATTAGCATTTCAATCAAACACAGCTATCAAAATAGTTGCCAATTCATTTACCTAATTCATATAGTATATTAATCATTGAGACATCCAGTCAATGACTAAATGTATTGGCAAGTTGTGATCCACTTTGAGCACTGACAAGGAGCTCTGTCAGTCAGGATTTGGCCCAGAGGTTCATTCCAGAGTGAACTGCAGCAGCCATGAAGAAGAAGGGTAAGCACATATTGTACATGTTGACTCTTTGCATAAAATGTCTGTAATTGTTCTTCAATATACCACAGAAACATATTAAAAAACATCCTTGATCCCTGATGCATGTAAAACTTGACTGTACAGTAGTGTGTCGATGGTACATTAAACTGACATAATTTAAAAAGACACACAACTCATACAAAATCTCACAATTCTCACTTCACGTCAGGAGATACACCAAGCCATGAAGTCCAAGGAACTTGCAGTAGACGTGAGCACCATGTTTCTGCTGTTTACCTCAAGATTGCGGTGAGTAAAAGTTCCAGATCTGTACAATCCAGTCTGTGCGCTGGTATCTAATAAACTCAAAGCACGTAACTCTGTCCCTCTGACAGTCCAGCTGAATGTCCTGATTCAGATTACATTGTCTCACCAGTACACAAAACAACACCAACGCACCCCCTTGCATTTTAACGCAGGAAAAAAGTCTGCGTGAATATGGCCTTATTTTTCCCCGACAGCAGCCTCGGCCTTGCTGCCCCGCCTGTGTGTGTGTGTGTGTGTGTGTGTGTGTTTGTGTGTGGACACATTCACAGATTGTTACGAGGGCTGTGCGTCACACCTTCTCGTGTGAAATGAGTAATGAATAAATTACTGTATAATTCAATCTGAGCCTGGTCAATATGCAGAGGCTGACTATTTAAAAGCCTCTGAGCTCATCTATCAGTGTGGGGCCATTAGCAGAGGAGGATGAGGTGGAGAAGAGAACACTGCTGGAGATATTGGGCATACCTCAGGAAAACTCTCCTTCTGATGCAGTTGGCTTTTCTGACCACACGCTATGTGTGTACGAGTGTGTGACACGATTTGTTTCAGCGTTTCGCTCACGTGTGTCTACATGTTTGTATACATACATTCAAAAAGTGCTTGACTTTAACAATCCCGCCTCTTCGCCTCCCACCTCCCATCCATCTGAAAAAAAAAATTTAATAAATAAAAAAAATCTGAGACTGGAGAGGTGCTTAGTTGGGAAAAAAAAGCCAGGCTATGTGCCGGATCAGACAGGCTGAGTGGGAGGAACAATGACCTAGTTTCCAAAAAACACTCCGCAACTCCACTGGCACCACGAGTGCACTGGAGAACAGATCACGCAATGTACTGGCTCAGTGAAATCTGACTGTGAGTGTGCGTGTGTGTCTCTTCCTGTTCATATTTTTGTTTTCTTCATTCTTTCATCTTCTGTTTTTGCCTCTCTGTTCTCTACTTTCCTCTCTTTCTTGCTTTCTCTCCTTCATTTGTCCTACTTCCAGCTAGAAAGGACTGGGCATGATAGGGAGGAGTGTGTGTGTTTGTATGGCTACCATTGTGAGGACCAGCATGAATTTTTAACCATTGGACTGAGGACATTTTTCCAAAGTGAGGACATTTTAGGAGAAGGGTGTCTAAAGAGCAATTTTGGGTTAAGACAAGGTTTTAGGGTTAGAATATTGGTTAGGGTTGGGGTAAGGCAGTACGTGATAAATAAAAAATTGAAACTGAGTAGATTAACATGGCCTAGAGAGTGAATTATGTCAATGAGTGTCCTCACACTGACTGCCATACAAAAATGTGTGTGTGTGTGTGTGTGTGTGTGTGTGTGTGTGTGTGTGTGTGTGTGTGTGTGTGTGTGTGTGTGTGCAAAGAGCTAGTAGCTGTGTCACACTGCACTGCTGGGAGGCCACAGGATCCCTGAAAGCTGTCTGAATTTGAACAGGACAAGTCACAGCATGCAGGCACCCCATGCTCTCTCTCTCTCTCTCTTTCTAGTCTCCTCTACATCTCTGCAGCACTTACTTACACACAGACACACACACACACACACACACATTAACGCATGCAGACATGAAAACACGTCACATAACTGACTTGTGGGCCTTGTAGACTGGAGGTGTGTTTGTTACTTGCACTAGGATTCATAGCTTGCAGTTAGTAATGGTCAGTTCATGGTCACAGTACATTATGAATATGCAGGACATGTCTTATGTTCTCAGTATATTTGTGCTAGCCGGTGGACCACTTTCTATTAGCTACATAGCCTGGATGGGTCTTCTTTTGACTATGCCATTAACTTTGTGTCTTCTCTCTCCTGTACTTGTGCTTCTTTCTCTCTGTCTACCTCCCTCTCTCTGTACTTTTCTGCAGGTATCCTTGACCTCTGAGCTGTATATCTCCAGTTACTGGTCCTACCAACCTGCCCAGTGTTTTTTGTTGCCTGCTGTTCTTTTGTCTCTCCTCTTTCCACTCACCCCAACGGGTCGAGGCAGATGGCCGCCCACCCTATCCTCTGTTGTCTAGTGCTGCTCAAGTGGGATTGTTGGGTTTTCTATGAAACTCTGTATACAGTTACATTTTCTAAGGTTTCTTTACAAAAACGTAACGTGTAAACGTGTAAACTTTACACTGAAAGGTGCCTTGAGATGACGTCTGTTGTGATTTAGCACTCTACAAAAAAAATTTAATTGAATTCAAGTGAATTGAATTCAAATTCCAATCTTGATTTCCCTGCTGTTGCTCTAGCCGTCGATCCACAGTTTGTGCTCAGTAACCACATGCAGTTATGCACAGCTCTAGCTATCAATATGGGGTGAAAATGATGTGGGTCAGGTTTTGTAATTACAGTTACAAACGCCAATAAATAAGCAGCTACAAAACCTATGATTGAAGAAATAATTATCCATCTCTTATTGGTAAGAAGAACAAGCCTTGCTCAAACAGTAAATATCACCTCAGTGCTGTCAGGCTGTTCAGTGGCTCTACACATCCTTTTTGGAGCACATACTGTATACAGTATTCACAACAGCCTGTGCCACAAGTGCTACAGCTTTAGTCATGGCATCAGCTGACCCTCTACAGCACTAGCACTACAGCAGCAGTTTCCACATCTGTCTTTAAAATGTCACAGCAATCATCCCATAAGTGTGGACATGTGCCGCAGGTTGTGTGGCCTACATTTTCCCCCTCACACCACTAATGCATTCTCTCACAAAGTGGAGAAACAGTCGTGTTAAAATACCAAAAGGTTACAAATACTGTAGTGAATATTGCTTTAGATAATTCCTCCTTTTGTTTCCTTCCCTGAGAAGAGGAAGGACAGAGTCAATTTGCCCTTGTTGACCAGACTGTTTTTTGGGTCCTGCTGGTTCCCATAGCAACCAGTGCTACTGCCGTGGTTACAGCCACTGGCACTTCCTCCTGGCTGGCATCCTGAAGACACTTCCTTGGCCTCTCTCTGTCTGTCCTTACTTTTTTTTTCATTGCTTTTTACTCCCTTCATCTTTCTATTTGCTCTCTCACTCTCTCCTCCATCCATCGTTCTTTTAAAAGCTGGAGCCTGCTTCTAATCTTCTCTCTCTCTGTCTGAGTTTGTCTTTATCTCGACAGCCCCACTTCCTCTCTGCAGTACTTATCGCAGCATCTCTTCTCTTTCCTTTCTGATTCAGCAGCCCCCCCGATCCCCCTCCACTACTCTCTCTGCCTCCATGCTTCCTCTTCATTCTGCCCTCTTCCTTTCTCCAAGCCTCAGCCCTTATCTCTCTGCCTTCTCCCTGCCCTTCCTCTGCTCTCTGTATTTCAAACTCTTCCTCCTCTTGTGTTCCACTTCAGTTTAATTCACAATAAAACAGGCCTGCATTTAGAGACAGGGATGGTAGGACCTTTTTTCTGTATTATTTCAAATCTCGAGCACAGGCCATTTTCTTTCATTTTGCTCTCAGACTATCTCAGCAGCAGCACTTGAGGCAAATAAGCTGGCCAGGCTGCAATTTTCCTGATATGCATTTTGTTGGGATAAATAATAGGCACTTAGGGTGAAAGACAAGCAATCAGCTGGTTAAAACTCTGATTCTGTACACCAAAATTCATAATGTCTTTGTTATGTTGTACTTGATGAACCAATGTGCAGTATAAACCCTCATTCTACGACATAGCTGCAGCTGTGATAATTCAATGTCCTGTAATTACAGCAGATTTGTTAGTGCTCAACTGGCATGCGACACATTTATTCTCATTACAGCAGTAAACACCTTCTAGTAAATTACATTTTCAGTGTCTTTGTTGTTTTTCTAAATAAATTTGAGGTTGGAACCAGCTGTAAACATGATGCCATATAGAATACACGGAATCGGTAAGGTGTAAGTTTAAATAAGAAATTCTAAAAGTATCTTTACAGGTAAAAAGGAATAAGATAGGTTTAAAAAAAAACAAACAACAAAACAGAAACTCTAACCAAAACTATTACATCTCACTGGACATGATGCAGAAAAGAAGATGAAGAAAAACCGACCAGCAAAAACAAGCAAGATGCTGGATCCAATATTAAAGCTGCCTTCAACAGAGCCTGTATACTTGTAAGTGATACTGGTTACGCACAGATTTCAATTTAACCTTAAAGTTTAATAAGAAACCATTTTATACCTTGCTTACTATTATTTACAATTATAATGATTTATTTCAGTTACAAACATGTTCACTTGGTGCTAAATGTTCTACAGTTTTATGGTTTTAAACCATGAATTTCCACATACTTTTTCTTGCCACTGGATATAGTTCTGACTTTGGCAGGGGGGGCATCAGTGGGGGCCAATCAGATTTTTTAAGGGGCCAGTGCCAGCCACTCGATAATGATGCATTCTTCAAAGTTGTGTCTCAGTTTAGGGGCGTATCCTTCCTAATTTGTACAAAAATCCCAGTATCACAGTGTCAAAACAAGGGTGTCCTATTTTGAAGTCTTCTTTAAATGCAGACGAGAAATTTGCAGTGACCACTTCCAATGGTTCATTGAAAAAAAAAGAACTGGTATTCAATCGATTCAATTTTTCAAAACGTAAATAAATGTAGACTTTAAGTTCCTTTACCTGGAGGCTCCTGCGACAGGAGGATTTAGAGTCACCAATTAACCCTAAATACATGTTGTTGGATAGTGGGAGAATCTGTGTATCATTAGTTCATTTGTTTTTCATTAAAAGCAATAATAATTAGCAATAATTAATAAGAAATATTTGAAGTTACAGGTTGCAGAAAATACTTCTAATATGTCTCATACTGACCCACTAGTTTTACGTGCGACTGCATCTTGCGTATCAGTGGAGTTCATTTCTGACAACGTGCACAAACAGCGTGTCAAATCAAAGTTTGCTACTTATAGGCGCCGTGTTATGTACTTCCAAACTTTAAGTGGACATTTGTAACAAACATAATGATATCCCCTCAAGATGTTCCTGAAATACTGTGTGCATTGCAGGGACACTGACCTCTGATCACCAAAAACTTATTAATTCATTTTTCAGGCCTGGTGGACTCAAGGTGTTCTTTGAGAGAATTTAATTTATGAGAATGGGTTGTGATGGCAACACATCTGCGCTGAGACATAAAAATACTATAGGATAACAAGTGGGGCTCAACCTACAGCCCACAGTGTAACACACTGTATCCATGGCAACATTATACTTCCTGCTGATAAAAGTTTCACACAAGTGAAGACTAGACTATTGGATTGACAGTGTCTTCAATGTGTTAATTAATATGTGTTTGCCAAAAAAGCTCTTTGTGTGAGTGTGTGTGTTCCTGTGTGTGTGTGTGTGTGTGTGTGTGTGTGTGTGTGTGTGTGTAAGCTCAGCTCTGCATCTCAGTCAGCAACTCTTTCCCTGCTCATCAGCACTCTTTTTGGCATCCCTTGTGCAACTGCTGCCACGATGCACACACATCGCATGCATACTGGAGGAGATGCACACACACACACACACACACACACACAGAGAAAGAGAGAGACACTGAAGGAAGCAGGTGCACACACAAGGAGTCGCACAGACACAAAACACATCGAGAGTCAAACAGGGGAGAACATTGCCATATTTAGTATATACACAGACACACACCCACACGTCCTTCCCCTCTCAGTCGGGCTCTCTGATGAACATCTGGACCGTAAAGCAGAGATGATGCTGTCCCACAGCCCATAATAAGAAGTCTGTCACCGTGCAAACTTTCTCTGCCCACGCCGTTGTCACCAAGGTGTGATACTCAGGGCGACCAAGGCACACAGGGTACCAATAAACAAATAAACAACACAGTTTGCCACATGAAGTTTGCCTTACACTACTTTAGCACTGGTTTCAGGTTGTTTGGCTTTGTTAAATAACTTTAAACAGAAAAAGAATCATATAACACCTTTATTATATTTTAGCCTCTTTGTTCAAGGATTGTTTAGGGATTTTTTAAGATGGACTCAAAAAATAAGTTCCTTGCCAAGCTGCAGCGTAGGGATACTTTCTGCCAGCTGTCAGGGAAACAAAAAGAGCTGATCCAATGCTTAAACCTCTTGCAGACAGAGCTCACTGTTGTCATCAATACTGAACCGTCTGTGTGTGTGTGTGTGTGTGTGTGTGTGTGCGTGCGCTGTCTGCCTGCTTGCCTGCCTATCTGTCTGTGTGCTTAAAAAACTGGAACAGCAGTTACAGGATGCTGCAAATCCATCAAAACATTTACAGATACAGATACCACCTCAGGCACCCACCACATCTCAGTCAATATCTGAGAGCATCACAGGCTGGACCTGCCCTCACATTGATTCTCAAGTTCAAAACCATGTAGGATTGTGCATGTGCGTGTGTGTGTGTGTGTGTGTGTGTGTGTGTGAACTGCCCTACTGCCTTTGAAGACAGAAGATTTCACATAGACTGTCAGAGACAGCAGAAGGTTACACACGCACACACAATTATACAGCTACACACACACACACACACGCACACACTAGGACTAGTAAACTGAGTGAATACTGGATATTTTTCTGACTGCAGACAGTTGGTTCTCAGCAGGTGAAGGGATCAGGACATGTAAAATTCAGCAAGTTTGCTGACTGATGTAGTTGGATGGATGGAAAATGGTGTGTGTTTGTGGGACTATGTACAGTATGTGTTCTGTGATGGATGGACGTAAGGGAGGGTGATGAGAAGGTCTTCAGGAACAAGAGTTAGCTACATTTCTCTACGTGTCTGTCTTTCTCACAGGCAAACACAATCCTGCATACTCCTGAGTTTGTGTGTTTGTGTGTGACTTGTATTATATTTTATAAATGACCAGCTGAACCATGTATTAGCCTGAATTGTAGGTAAATGCAAAGCATCATATTACCTGCAATAAAGCACAAAAAATCTAAATAACTTTCAAAGGGCAGTGCAACTCAATAAAAAAGAATAAGAGAGACCAGGATAGAGGGCTGTAGAGAGAGAGACACGTCGTCAGTGTGTGTGCATGTGACAGAAGGCATGTGACAGCACTGTGGGCTTGTCCCATGGATGAGATTAGAGTTGGTCTTGGACATCCTGTTCTTTTTCTTTTCAGTGAAGAATGGTATTTGCCAGGAAGTCTTGTGTTCTTTTGTGAACGTGTGTACTGTATATGGCATTATGGTGTGTGTTTGTAAATGCTGCATCCTATACTGTACTTAAGGTTGGGCCCGGCTTCACTTTAATCATTATCCAGAGTCTGTAATTAGAACCCAACAACACCAGTCTAAAGCACAACACTACCACACACTTCAATGTCGCCTTTTTATCCCTTTATTCCCCAACATAACCCTACACTCTGTTTCTCTGCAGAGTAGGTGTTCTGTGTCCCAGCTACACCCAGAGGTCCCAACAACATGTGGTAGGTGGAGCTAAAAAGGTTTTAAATTGTCTCAGAGGAAGAGGAGTCTCTAACTTTAGTCTCAGTTGACAGTTGACAAGAGGAACTGTAGTTATTCTCTCCTGTGAACTGCTGTGATGATTATTAGCTTTGAACTACACTAAGGATGTTAAATATCTTAGAGCCTAGCTGTATACTGATGCCTTCAGTGATGACCATCCTACCATTTACATATAACTGAATTGAGTGGCACTATGACAGACAGATCCAGGGGTTTAAATAATTTGTAGTAATGGCATGAGCTTAAAAGATATCTGGTAATCTTCTATAGATAATATGGTAGATTGCATAATGATATGTGATACTCATTATGTTTTCACATAAGAATCCAATTTGAACATTTCATTTTTGTAGGATCCAGTTAGAGTATGGGTTGGATTGGTAACATCAGCAGTTGGTGCTGTTGTGAAATGCACACGTTATCTTTTTTGGAGTTGAAAACAAGCTTTAAATTAAACAAAGTTACCCAGAGAAGACATGGCCTAAGATGGTGCCAATGAAATAAAACATGGTATCATCCAGATAAAAATGTACATTGCAGTGCTATCCTGGAAAATAAACATTATTCATGTACAAAAAAAAAATGTGGGTCCAATATTTATCCTTGGGGAACACCTTTATCGATCATCTGGGAATTTGTAATGGTGTATGTAATTCATACATACAGCAGACATAGAATGGTGTCATTCATTTGTAGTTGTGCTCCTGTCCTTGTTCACCATTGGCCCAACTAGACTCAATTAGCACCCAAAGAACTTTCAAACAATTCATGACATGATTCATGTTTGGGATTTCGTACCCAACTAAATGATCTCAACTCTGAAATGCAGGGCAAAGACAAATGATCTCAGACATGATACTGTCTACTACTAACACTGCTAATGCATCATAAACACTGCCTGTGGACCTACAGTATACTTTGAAAAATGGATAAATGACTTTTCTGAATTTACAAGAAGCAAATTCTGAACCATTCTGTCTTCATTTAGGTGGCAACTGAATGTGACAAGCGATTTCAGGAAACACATGACATAGAAGACATCAGCACAGACGTCTTTCTTCCCATTGAGACAGACACTACATCTGTCAAGTTGTAATAGGCATTTTTCTTATTAAATGGAGTGAACATGGAAATAATTGAACTGCAAAGTGACATTGACATGCAAGGGCAAAATACAGCAATTTATAGGGACTTCTGAGCAGAGAAAAAATTATTTTCCTCTCCTCTCATCATCTCTCCTTTCCCGCGTACTGAAGGTCCGAGCCTAGTTTGCCTCATCAAAAATAATCGAAACAAAGCGCAGCACCTACCTGAATGACAGGCACATTACTGACTGCGAGAATCCAGGTGTCTCCAACTGTGAGCCTAAATGAGAGCACTAACGGATAGAATGCAGTCACATCAAACTAACTTTGGGGATTTTTCCACAGACTGTAAAATAGTGGGTGTGTTCCTTAATGGTTGTTTATCTTCTTTTTGTTGTCACATGAAGTATGGTTCATATTCTGCTCGCTTTACATAGTTTAATTGCATTTTTATGTACTGTGGTGATTCACATTCATGTTATTTTCTGACTGCTGACCAGGTTTACAGTCAGTTGTGCTGCGTTTGGAGTAGAGCTGGTTTAAAATAGACAAATCAGTATTTTTAATGGGTATTTTTGCCAATTTGAGAAAAACCACATTTTGACTACTAATTATTGACTGTAGGATATGATATGCTTCCACTATTAACACTCTGTAACACTGTTTCTACATAAACGCATGGGGTGAGAAGGAGGTTAGCTGAGCAACAGCAGCTGCTTTGGTCCTACATTTAGGGTTAGATCCATATAGCGGAAGTGATATTTGAACGAGCACAGATTCTCTGTTTTGGTCTTCTGGGCTTACCGTACTCTTCTGACTGCTCATGTGCGCTGCGTGACTGACTCTTAGCAATGACTAAGAGTTTTCTGTCTTCTGCTGTAGGTGCACAACACTTATTCAAGGACACTACTCAAAAAACATAAAAGTCCAATTAGTTCAGATTGAGCCCTGTGACATGAGAGTTTAGCCCATGGTGTACAGTACATGGATGTGCCAGATCACTGACGCAGAAGCCAATCAGTTATAAAACTGCCACCTTTTGATTCGATAGGCTGTGGATTCTCAGCGCACAAACATACACCCACGGTGTCACAGCAGACCCCCCAGACTGTGCAACTGTAGCTTCTGATTTGCATGTGACATTGAAGGATGCACAGACACACACACACACAGACAGACACAAACACACACACACAGGCAGGCAGGCAGACAGACAGACAGACACACACACACACACACACACATACAGACACACTCCCACTCCCGTTTGGCTGGCTTACTGCTGTTCTCTAAGGCTTCCCAGTCTGGGAACCTAGAGGTGTCAGACAGTTATAATTATCACTCTGCTTCCACACACACACACACACACACACACACGATCCCTGTGTTGAATCTGGTTAAAATCTAGGCCTGTGCAGCAGTCTGCAGTAAAAAGAAGAGAAGCAACCTAGGAGGTTTATTTTTCCTCACTTGCATAAAAGCATGTCACTTCTTAGTTTTCCTAATTTTCAGCTACTGTTATCGCATTTTTGAGCCATAAATAATTGATACGTAATACTGCAGTACTGTATGAGACTTTTAGTTTTTCTTACTCTATAAAAATCATCTGCTAGGACCATGGAAAGTGAACCAGGAGAAAATGAAATGTATTTATTTAAAGTCTTTTATTCCCCCCTATGCTCCATGTAGTGAGGGTAAATAAATGTCTGTTTATAGCACTTTACATAAAGTGTATAACATTTATTTGACAAATTCTTAATAGAAAAAGCATATTATCACTTGAATTATTCACATGCTAATTATCTAAGTCAAAAGCCTCATTAGTTTTAAACTCCAGTATACACAGAACATAAAGGACATGTGTAGTTACCTTAATAACCTTGTGCTAAAACACTGTAAATGTGCAACTAAGCTTCCATCACAAAATAAAATAACAAAATCTTCTAAAAGATAAACTCCGTCCTTCAGCCGTGTGTTAAACCAAGCAAGCTATATGATTACTATTATGTACACATGAGTAACATTTCTACAGTTGATCCTCGATGTGGGTTTCATCAGCTGGGAAGTGGAAAAAAAAGACAGTGTGTTGAGAAGCAGACTCAAAGTCTGAAGATGTGTCACTTTTAAAAGTTAATAATAAAAACGTATGTTTTACTGTACAATGAGGATTTGAACATAATAGTTTTTCACCATTAGATGAAGCTTTTGCACCAGTGAACACAGAGTATCAGGGAGGCTCAACCTGAAGGCAGCACCTGCAAACTTCACCATGTCCTCATGGAACATGTTGTTCTTATATGTTAGGAATTGCTAGTGTTGTCATGCTGATTGTCCTAACTGTAAATCTGCTTTGTTGCTCAGTTGATCTCTGTCTGAGGTTTCTTCCATTTGTCTTCCATAACACAGTTGTGTGTGAGTGAGGCTGAATGTTTGAGGTGTTTGTTCTGTTGCAAAATAGATTTGGGGCCAGTCGGAAACTTCCTTGACAGTACTGAATACGAATCTAAAACATTTGCACTGCACTGTAAATAGATTTGGGATAAGATTATAATGTTGTGATCCTACAGTGCAGAGGCAGCAGAAGTACACAAAACCAACACTCGAGTACTGCAGTGTAAGTACTTCCCCCAAAAAGTGAAGTACTACACTACAATTAATAGTACCACTTCATATGCTATACTCAAAGTGATGCTCTAAAATGTACTTGATATACAAAAGTACTCCACAAACTGTGTACTGTGGACTGATACCCAGTCTGATTCAATTAATAAGTATGATCAATACTGAACCGTGTAGAGGTTGAGTCTCAAGTCAAGATACATTTTTTTCAAAGGAGAAGATATTTACTTTATTAATTAATTTCCCATTTGTGCTGTAAACTGCAAACAAAACTTTGTTCACTTCATGAACTGCCAGTTGGTTAACCAACAATAATACACCAAATTTTTGATTATATTGAGAATTAAGAATCTACATGAAAGCTGTTAAATAAATACAGTGAAATAAAAAAAAAAAGTGGAAACTGTGTACCTGTGTAGCTGGTAGTGACATAATAGTAATCAGAAAACGACGATCAAACCAAAACTAAGCCGTGGGTCAGGCCCAAAGTTTCTTCCCACTTTGAGGAAAAGTAAAACAATGTAGGTAGCTGCAATCTTGGCTGTACAGTAAAGTTAGCTGAGCCACACATAGTCACGAGTGTGTGTGCATAAACACAGTAAACCGCTCACACATCTCTTACAGTAGACAAATGTGTGTATGAATGGTAGACCACCCAGGACTTCTCAGTATTACCCTGCCGACCTCGCCGGCTGACGGATGAAGACTATTCACATAAAGCCTTTAACACCTTCAGCTCCCCCTCCACCAACACACACACACACACACACACACACACACACACACACACACACACACACAATAGTCAATACAAGCATCGCACAATCCCCTAAGACAAAAGGACAGACTTCAAACATGTACATACACAACCTCTGAAAGGCAGAGTGGGAGGGCGCCTGAGAGACTGAAAGACAGTCGGTGGCAGAGAGACCTAACTTCAGCTCTCTGTCCTCACCCTCCCTCCCTCTCTCCTTTTTTTTTCAAAACAAATGCACAATCCTCATCTACAGAGAAATACACCATTTACTCCTGTAGGGGTTCATTTGGGTCCTTTCAGGGCCTGTGTGTGTGTGGGGGGGGGAGGTAGGGGGTTTGTAGGGAATGAAAGGTGTGGGGCGCTGTCAAATAGTGCCCCGCTTTTAATGGCCCAGCTGCATCATTACCTAGCACACACACTGGGCTCAAATAGATGGCGGGGGGAGGAGGAGGGGGGATAGACAAGTCTATCAAACTAAGTATGAAGAGAGGAGGGGGGCAATCATCATTACCTAGCGCGTACACTCTGCAGTCGAAGGAGCTGAAAGAAAAGCGGGGGGTTGGGGTGAGGGGACAGACAAGCAGCTAACCACAGTACAAGGCGTCTTGGGGAACTACACACTCGCTGTGACACACAAACATACATGGCCTCCAGGGTAGCTTTGCTCTCTGTCATCAGCAGTGATGTAAGGCCCCTGTCGCTGTCAGGTGAATGGCCACACATCTCCCCAGCGGAGTGGTCAGAGGGAAAAGGGAGTGATGGATGACAACGTGTGTGGGAGAGACGTCAGGGGCTGCATGCTGACACTTTCGACGACATCTCCTACAAATTATCTTCCCATACAACGAAAATGCAATGCACATGTCACATTTTTGTAGGGCTTTAGTGCGATGGATGAATTTTATCCAAGGAGAGTGAGTCGACCATCACACCACAGAGACGAGTGCTACTCTAGAGTCTGATGTGTGGTTGGGTTTAGGCAGGAAAGTACGTTGGTTAAAGCTACCAGAAGCTTTATGTGTCATTTGTTTTGAATATGCTCCATACCTTATCCTTATCACGTGAGTGCTGCCAGCAGTGTCTTTCTAGAGATAGAAATGTCAGTTGTTCCACTGCTTTGCTCCACGCAGAATCATCTTATGTTCTGAAAAACTGCAAAACCAAGGTGACCTCCACACTTTTCATCTAGCACCATCATTAGATCAAAATGTGTATTGTTTTAGTGCTTTGATTGTGACCTGCATACACCCGTACACTGTGTCTTGTCATTAGCAAATGTTAGCATTTTAGCATGCTAAACTAAGGTGATGAGAGAAGTGAACGCATCAGTCCTGTTCTTAAATCCTTACGCTGGCTGCCCGTCACCTTTAGTATGGAATTTTAAAGTGCTACTGCTGTTTATAAATCCCTCAACAGTTTGGGGGCCTAAATACATTTCTGATCTCCTTGAAGATTACAAACCCAGAAGTGCTCTTAGCAGTCTGCTGGGAGAACCTCGGGTCGGAACAAAACAGAGCGAAGCTGCTTTTAGATACTACACACAAATGGAACCAACTTCCCGGAGACATTGAATGAGCCCCAACTCGAGCCACTTTCAAGTGTAAACTGAAATCTCCTGTGCCTTTGACTGGTTCCTCTGCATCTTTAACTATTACTGCACTGTACTGCTAAATACCTTTGTTGTTTACATATTCTATTTTCTTTTTGTCTTAAAAGATTAAAAAATTGATTTAAAGTAAATATAACAATGCAAAAGTAGAGGATATGCACAACAGGCAGCATTAAAACCAACTTCTTTAAATGTTTTGATGAAATTTCACACATTAATGGGCAAATATGTGGAATTTAAACTTGCTATACAAATACAAAAGTCTGAATTAATTTCGGTTTTTCTAAATCCAGTGCCCCTCATATTTCTTGTTAACATCTTAGGGAGCAGGCAGACCATGGCGGAGCATAGTGGAGCAGGGGGCGCCTAGGCAGAGTGGAGTGGTTTCATTTCAACTCTCACGCTATCACTAGATTTGTGTCTGTGTAGATACGGTGTAAATACTGTATTAATAAGTGACCTGGATCCAATCAGCTTTCTAGAAAAAAATGATTTTTCTGTCATTTCAAAAAGTAACTTGGTTTATGCAATCAGGGGAAATTCAGTAGGACTGGGGAAACCTTATTAACCCAGGTAGATTTCACACAGAGAACTGCAATTTATCTGCTATGTGCAGTACACACATACACCGGGGTTTGTAATTGACTTTTTTCAAGTGCGCAGGTGCATGACAAATGACTGCAGACAGAAAAAGTAGCACAGTGGAGTGGCTGGATGAAAGGAGAAATCATTACATGGAGAGATGGCTGCTCATAAAATAAGTCTGATTAATATTGAAACTAACACAAAGTGGCCCGTAGGACTGTAGTGTTATGAAAAGGAGCTCTGTTGTCTGTCTGCTTGTCTTTCTCTCACTGCTCTGACACAGGCACGCAGCAAAAACTCTGATTACTGCCTCAGTGAAGCTGGAGTTTGTCTGTCCAGACGAATCACTTCACGTTGTCATTTGTGTCAGATGTAACAAAATTCCCTCCATGAGACGTAGCGTAGGCAAGAAAGGGACAGATATGAGGTCACAGTGGCCTTGCCCTTCAAGTGGACATCTGGGCCTCCAAAAGCACAGAAGAAATCTGATTACTGATCTGTTGTGCGTATACACAGATTTACAGTAACCAGGTTGCCACAGTGCATGTAAGCGCCTCTCTGATCACCTACTTAACCTGATTTCTCTAAGGAAGCAGGTTAGGAGCATACTGTATGTGCCTAGATGAGGCCAACAGAGTTTGTCTGCAGTAGTAAGTGCTACGTGCTATTGGCCACATGCTGATGAATCAACAAATTATCATTATGCGGTGAAAGCAATGTTACGACTAACAAGCCAGTGGCTTGTTCATCACCTCCTCTCTGACAGGAATGCCAATGGTGGCTGAAACCTACTGTATGAGCTCTGCCCCTCCACATCCCCTTTTACTCTCATGCATTACCTTCAAGAATCCCCTATACTCTCCCCGTTTTCATCTCCTCCTCTCTCTGTTTGCATCATCTCCATCCATCCATCTCGTGTCACAGCTTCTCAGTGGGGCTCGCTCTGTTCTATGTGAGACATACTTGGGCTTTGGCGTCAGTTTGGAAATGAAGCTCGTTTGCATTTAAACACTCCGCACTCAGAGCGCTCGGTAAACTTGATGAGAGAAGGATGAGGGTGAGTGGAGGAGGGAGGAGGACAGCAGAATGAAGGGGAGTGGTGGCGGGTGGGGGTGGGTTGAGTATGTGGAGAGCACGGGCTAATATAAATTCATTATGTAAATCCGCAGCTCAAACAAATTGACAGGCGGGTATTACACCCGAGAGGAGCTGAATCAAGAGCATGAAAGCATTAGCTTCACTCACCCTTGACCTCCAACCTCGATCTGTTCACCGGAGTGTGCCTGTTATGCATACTAACAACTCAGGAGGGGCTGGCCGGACAGTAACATCTCAACACACCTTGTTTTCTTCTTCCAGTGTTCGGCTGGAGAATAAATCCTCCAGCCTAACACTGGAATGTAAACTATGCTAAATGAAAACCACTAAAGAGGAGTGTTTTCTAACTGAAGGAGACACACATACCAGATAAAGACTGCAACAGTCTGTTGGAGACTTGTGTTTCTTCCAATATCTGGAAAGAATATTTGAATTCCCAACACTAGAACCAAAAAAAAAAAAACAGATAAAGTAAAAAAAACACAGAGCAAGGCTGCAGTCAAGAGAAGGACTGTGTGGTTATGAGGCACAGTTCCGAGAATCGTGTCTAATAACAGCTGTTTGCTTTTCTCGTCCTCCCTTTTTGTCACCAGGTAACAGTTTCACCTGCATGTTTTCTCTTTCTATTTCATCTCTACCACCCCTTGATTCCCACACATACTGTACGCAACAAACTAAAACATGTAGAATACGAAAAAAAGAAAGAAGAAAAAAGTAGGACCATGTCACCAGTGAGGCCACAGCTGCAAAACATGTCATCCAATCAAAGGGTATCTCGACATGATGCTTCACATGTAGAAAAGAAGGATACCCCCCACCACCCCGCCTCCTCCATAATCACCCAGCACCAATCTGTTGAAGATTTCTTGGGGGTGGCATGACATGAAAAATCACACACGGTTCATTGTGTGCTGCTCATTATTCATGTTTGCATTCAGAGCTTCAAAAGCAGTATGACATTACGATGGACAATACATTCCATTCCATTCATTAGCTATACTCACTAGGGTCACAGGGGGCCTGACACCCAGAGAATCGCAACCATTCACGCTCAACACCTTTAGTGTTGCCAGTTTACCTAACCTGCACAATTTTTTTTCTTGGACTGTGGGAAGAAACCAGAGCACCAAAGAGGAAAGTCATGCAGGCACAGAGAGAACATGCAAAAGGCCCCAGACAGCCAGCAGGGTCAAAGCCCAAACTCTCTGGCTGTGAGGCGCCACTGCTGACAACCGCACCACCATGCCGCCTGCGAGTAAATCATTTTTACCGTAATATATACAGAACCTTACACATTCCTAAAGATTCATATTCATATTCATTCATTCATATTCATATCTGGTAAACACCCACATTTTAAAACCCGTGTTTACTGTATGCTCAACCTTTGACTAATGTCCATTGTGAAACATCCCCACTGACATGAGGGTTACAGTACTTTACCACACTTGAGAAAACTCCCTTCAAAGTCATACAGGAATGCAGAGTACTAATGCCAAGAGGAAGTTTAAAGTTTTTTTAAAGTTGAATGAATGAAGTTCAAATGTGCTGTTATATACAGAAATACAAAAACATCTGAACTTTTTGGAATTTCATGGTTCATTTCTCACAAAATGCGATCTGATCTTCATCTGAGTCAAGAGTATTAACAAATGTAATGTGCCTAAAATAATAACAAAGTCAGATAATAATAACATTTTCACTTTCATGAGAACAACCACAAAAACCTCACAGTGAAAGTGGAAAATTGTACTCAGGTGTTACTCAAGTTGTACTCAAGTTAGAGAAATTAGTTTGGAGGTGTGGGGTAGAGCTACTTTGACTGAGTTTGTTCCATACAAAAATAAAATCATTGGAACTGGTTAACATCTGTGTTCATGACACAGATGGACAGGCAGCGTACTTTGGACTCATGCACTCATTCCAGACACTCCACCATCCTCCAACATTGACCGGTATCTCACAAAGTCAACACAAAGAAAGTTGTTCAAGTTGTTGCTATTAAACAGTGGTGCAATGGGAAGGAATGGTCTTACACATCTGCAGCTGCTGTCAGCTTTAATTAGCATGGCAGACTTAACAATCAGGCGCTACTTATCTCTGACCTGAACACTGCTGAACAAAAAAGGCATCAAAGACATCATCCAATTTAGGAAGGTAGAGTAAGGAACATAGAAAAATAAAACTGAAAAACTGATCAAAGCAAGTCCAAAAACAAAATGAAATGAAAGGAAGAAGAGATCCTGATGAATGTGTTTATCCAGTGTTTTACCTGGGGTTTGTCGTGTTGTGAGCACTCCCTTTACCACCTTTACCTTTCCCACCCTTAACCCTAAAACCAAGTCTCTTAGTTGACGCTGATTAGCCTCCTTCAGAGTCCGCATGTTGGATTACTCCACCAACGTTTGCCAATCTGATAAAAGGTACTATGTCGACACTGGAGGACACCAAGCAGTGTGTGCTTCTATAAAAGATCAGGGGGGGGTAGGGACCACTGCAGAAAGATCCACACTTGATGTAAATCAACTTTGTTGTAAATGTGCAAATTTACATCAATATTTGGTTCATTTGACATTTGCTCCCAAAGTGTGTGTTGTACATCATGACGTGACTATAGTAAAGTGAGGCGTCCAAACCTGCTAGTCACCACTGTAACAGATCCTCATATAACAGAGATGCAGGGTGGGAATTCTGATCATGATGATTGTAAGGTAACTTATATATAGGTGCCAGTACATGCTTTTTTTATTTTGTCATTTCTGCGCTGGCACTTTAAGAGCGATTTCATTTTCTTCTCTTGCTCTTGCTTATTCCACAGTATAATGACATGAGTATATCTTATTCAATCAATTTACTGTATATTGATTGATTAAACAACTACAAAACAAAAATTACTTAGACATATTACACTGCATCAGTCTTTAAACTAACAAACTCCTGTGTATTTGGACCTGCCTGTCTACCTGACCTGATTCCCTGCTTTCTGTCTGTCTGCTCTGATTTCTCTGGCTCTATTCTGGCTCTGGGGATATTGGCTTGTGTCTGCCTGCTTGATGTCTGTGGTTCTGGTTTCTGGTCTGGCTCAGAAGATATTCTGACCTGTGAAATTACCAATTCAATTTTCAATCTCTCTTTCTTTGAGCCTGTGTTTTTGTAGTGATCACATGCTGTCTGCCATCTCTTCTGTCTGCTCTCCCTCTACTGACCAGACTGTAAACTCACCTCTGTCTGTGGAGCAACACCTCATCTTATTCCTGAACCTCACAGGACTCTCTAACAATAAGAGCTTGAATACATTCAGTAAACCACTGTCTCCGGTGTTTCTGCCGACTCTCACTTCTGCCTGTTTCTTAGCCGGCCTGTGTTTAGTGAAAGCGAGTGACACCTACTGGTCGGGAGGTCTGAGACTCCAGATCCTCTACTGTACTCCAGTCATCTGTTCCTGCTCTCCCAGCCCCTTTGCTTATTTTTTCTCACAATTTAGCCTTTAGAGGTGAAAAAATCTAATTTAAAAAACTATTAAAATGGAAATAAGACCAGTAGAGCTAAGTCATGCAGTTTGTCACCACACTTCTGCTGAAGTTTATATGTAGGAACTTGACACAGCCAATAATCAGCTGTCGGCCAATGGCGGACCCATCCGTGAGAGACACCACTTTAATTGGCTGTTCAGCTTAGCACTTACAACTCCTTCTCACACAAATTATGGACTAGAACGGCGGAGTGGAGTAAAAATAGTGAGCTAATTCTGCTTTGTTTGTGGTTTGCACTCTACATCAGCAGCTTAGGTCTTCTTCTGCTTTGCCATTTTGAAGGACATATGTAGAATGCTGCCACCTCCTGGTATAGAAAGCAGGTTGTAGAGCTTGGTGTTTTTCTGCATGTGTTGTGCCTTACAAGAACACACAAACATTTCCTGGTCATGTTAATGGTCCGGCTATCATCACTGTCTAACCACAGCAATGATAATCTCACCATCTATCCCTCTACCATTTCCAAAATTGCAATTTATTGGCAACTAGACTTGCTTTCCAGTTGCCAACAACTAATATCTTACCAAAACATAACCCTCTGTCATCAGTGGCCAAATCCAACTGCATCATTCAGTTAGCGGCATCCTGCAGCTAAATTCACTTGCTGCCTAATTGACCACTGAGTTACAGTGCAGATTGAGTCCTGGTGATGCCAACAGCTGCACTGAGTGAGACTCCATCATGTTGACACCATAATTACACAGCAAGTCAACTCAGTAAGGGCTATGGGGTTAAAACTGGATGAATTGAAAGACAAATAGGGGACAAAATAAATAGATGAGGAGAACAGAAAGGGGGACAGCAGAGTTGGAATAAAGAGATAAAAAAAGAAAAATACACAGAGAGGAAAGAAGACAGCGGACTGGAGGCTTGTTCAACCATGAGATTTGGCTAAGTGATAAAAAGCGGAGATGAAATACAGAAACAGACACAGTATGAGAGCCTCGGGTTAGAAAAAAACATAGACAACAGATGAAAACTACTGTTCAGATGCTTTGGAACGTGGGTTGGGTGAGAACAGAAATCAAGATAATGTGGATCTACAATCTTAGTAGCCAACACCAGAACATGAATGGCTTAGGTTGGATCCAGGTATGGTTAATCAGATTTGATGAATAGCTTCAGCTTTAATCAGCATATAGCCAAGCCCACTCGAGGTTGAAACATCAACTTAATGTGGGTGTCTGGATATAACATCTGTGTAAAATATAGCATCACTTTGGCTCTTGAAAAACATTATGAATCAAATCTGCTGACCATCGCTCAGAACTAGACATGTAAAGCATTTAGCAAAATCCAAGAAATCAAAACCAGGTCCCCAAATATAAGCGTATGGGTCAAAACCTCATCTCCTTTCTGTTGAGTAGGACAAACAACTAGAACAACTTTCTGGTACCACTTTACCTTACCTTCCACCATAAAGTTTGGCACTTTACTGCCAACCCCGCAGTGGGCTTTAAATTTTCTCAGAATGTCTCAGAAATTATGTCGCAAGTAAAAAGCAAGTTTTTAGTGGTGAAGCTGGTACGCAACAGCTCCGGCACTCAGACAGTCTGGAATGGACGAGTAGTCAATAATGAGCCTTCACAGAGTTATGAATCTCCAACACAAACAGAATCAATCAGCAAGCCTCAAGACTTGCTGGATTTTTATTTAAGTGCCATTCACACTAGAATGGGATCAATGGCAAAGCTAGAGTTGATTATCGATCCAAGTCATTCTCTGGTCTCCTTCCCTGTTCACTCCCCACACTTGCTGAGCTCACACAGCTGAGCTTAAAAATGTAAGAGAGACAAGACAAGCTGAAGCCAAACTGCAGCATGAAGTTCACCCCTTTGATCTGAAATGAAACCCACTCTTAAAAACACATCTTCCTTAAATGTTCTTTGTTGGCCAGAGGGTGCTTTGTCAGCCATTAGTCTTTCAAAAATCACTTAGGCTGCTTCTCTGCCCTGAAAGAGTGACATATATTATGGCTGCACAATTCTGGATGAAAAATGAATCCTGATTTTTTTCACTCGGTATTGATATCACAATTTACTCCCAGAAATTTTGAGGGGTATTTTTTATGAGCTATTAGGACCTTATTAGGATTAATTGTTATACACCTCAGCTAGTAAAAGGGGAGGACTTGGATCTGCTATACAGAACCGTTGTCGCGTAAGAACCGAAAGATCATATAGGGTTCAAATTAAATGGAAAGGAAATGAGATCGCAATCTAAACATGAGTAATTGTGCAGCCCCGACAGAACTGAGACATTATGTAAATCCAGTCTATTACTAGCCTCCACTCACGACTGAACCGAGTGAAGGTTTTACAACCTTCGTTTAAACAGGGTCCAGGGGTTTCCTCTCTCTTTATGTGTTCCACTGTACAAATAGGTGGTTTCTACTGTCTTCAGTAGCTGCTTAATAATGCACACTAATATGAGGAAATGTGCTAGTGGAACACCACAAGGCAAGGCAACACTAGCAATAGCAGCAAAATACTGACTAACTCCAGATGGATCGGGATTTGTCTTTTTCCTGCTGTTCAGCTGAATACGTGTTTTAACAGACCTTTATATCACCAGCGGCTGTTTATCAGCACTATTGCAAACAGGACTCAGTTTGTGAACACAACTTTATGCACTAGTGCACATGTGCCGGCCCTGGGATCTGTGCTGCTGAACGCAATTTATTTATCGGTGTGCCTGCTCGCAGTTAGTCACCGTACAGGACGGCATATGCCTAACAAACCACAGTAGGCAGCCTGCCCTGTGCCAGCATGTGTGCACTAGTGCATGGAGCTGTGTATTATTTGTAAATGGTGATATAAAACTAGATTATAACAGGTATAAAGCACCAAATCATGGGAAAGATGAGACGAATTGTGGTCCTCTTGGCATGCCATACTATTCTTTTTGGTTGAAGACTGGAACAGAACTCATATTAAAGCTGTTACGCACATGTGTCTATCAACAAGTAGTCCAGCTGAAACACTCCCAGCCTTTCATACGACCCATAAAAGTATCACTTGACATGGCACCAAAATGGCAGAAGATATACCAGTTGCACCAGCCCAACAAAAAAGACAACTGGTTGTAAATGCTTAGGGTTAGTAAAACATTTGTGACAGAAGTACTTCCTTAATGATACAGTAGGTTTATCACTGAGGAAGTCCAATGTGTTTGATGCTACTAAAAGTTAAACACCATTCGTTCAAAGTGTACTTCCTCACTCTTTGATAATGACACAATCTACTCATTTGTTCCATCGTCTCTGTATCTGTAAGTTCCAGCACTGCAAATTTAAAACCATATTACTGTAGGGTCTGCAGCAGCCACAATGATTGGATAATGCTAAATCCTATTAACGGTGGAATGGAGGAGTCATAAACTGAGTGAATGGCTCAATTATGTTTTTATACAGTAATATTTCCTTTAAGTTTGCCATCATTAGTGGAGGAGAGGAGAGGAGAGGAGAGGAGAGGAGAGGTGCAGGGAGTGAGATGCAGGGCGTCAGGCTGCAGTGTGTCTAGACAGTATTCATGATCCATCTGTCTGCCACTGCCACAGTAACAGCCAGAAGCTACAACAAGATGGCAAACTCCATTACCATAGAAGCATTTCTATGTCCCATCTATGTTCTCTGTCTCCTCGTCGTCCTCCTCTCTTCGTCCCTCCTGCTCTCTGTCCACCTGTCCACTGTCTTGGCAGTTCGTCTCACTCCTCGTTGCCTCTCCTTTATGAATGTGTCTGCTCTCTTTTCAGTGCTCTGCCACTCTCTTTCCTTTCTTTTTCTTTTTTCCTTTATTCCCTCTCCCCCTCCACCGCTCTCTATGTCTCTATCCGTCTCTGAAAATATGCACAGGCTCAGAAAATTACAGTCATTGTACAGTTTTCTCATAATGTCAGACTTACATTAACATTCACTCTAGACAGCTAAATATTTTAAGTACACCCCCCTTATTCCCCCTTAATAAAAAAAGCAGTTTCTAGGGCTTTGGTGAGAAAAAGGAAGGAAACAAGTGGAGGGCAGGGAGGTAGGGAGATGGAGGAGTGAATGAGAGAAGGAGGGGTTAGAGAAAAAGATGGAGGGGAAGGTAAGCAATTTGCCACACACACACACACACACACACACACACACACACACACACACAGCCAAGGATGAAAGTGCTGTTGTAAAAAAAAAAAGTTTTCCATCTCCTCCTAAAAGTTGTTGAAAGAGAGCACTGCAGCACATCAAAGTGGCCTGGCAGACAGCCATCGGAGCCCATTGGTGTCCTTCACCCTCTCTCTGTCTACGTCCCTCTCTCTGCAGCTACCCCTCTCTGTCTCTCCCTCTGTCTATTGATCGTGACGAGCCAAGGGACCACTCTCATCTCATTCCCTGGACAGTGCCGCTCAGCAGGGTGTAGAAGCAGCAAACAGATTCAAAGAAAAACTAAACGCAAATGGAAGAAGAGGAAAACCTTTGAGGACAGCATCTGGAAAGGATATGGACAGCCCTGTAGTTTGTAGAGGGGACTTCACAGCTGTAGATTTACATGAAGTGACCCAGACGTGTACTTATGAATTACAATATTGATAATGTCGGGTGATAAAGACAAAAATACATTTTTCTCTACATAGTAGAAAACAGCAAAATAATCCAATGCACAAAAACAACAAGTTATAGGTCATTTGTCAGCAGTTAAAAAAACAATGGTTATTGTAAAACTCATTCACATAAAGCAACTAAAATGAAATGAGGGAAAGATTATGGGTTTGACTGACACTTTATAACACTATCCACTCCTTCACAATGAACCTACTATATTCTATTTACTAGCTGTGTTCATACATTTGTTTAGACTAGTGTATGAGCTTGGATTCCTTATTTATGTCCAGTTACATAAGGATTTGATGTAGACAGTGTGTAGTAAGTCATCAGCTTTTGAAAGTGCTGTAAATGACACAAAAGTTTGAACCTTGAACATCTATTCAAGAAAACTCATTACACAGTAGTCTGTGGAGTTCATGTGTGAGGTTACGCATCAGCATCTATGTCATATCTGCTCACTGGGGATCCACAAGGAGACAAAGACAGGAAGACACAGAAGAGAAAACAGGCAAAGATGTACAGCGTGATCGTGAAGCACTCACAGCTGAAGATGCCTGGAGGAGGGTGCTGGGTGACCATGGGGCAGTTCTCCTCATCGCTGTTGTCTCCACAGTTATTTAGCTGGTTGCAGATCAGTGAGCCCAGATGCAAACAATTCCCATTGGTGCAGTGGAACTTGCACTCTGTTGAGCCAGAAAGAAGAGGGGAAGGAAAGAGAGAGGTCACCATTTCAAACGTTTCAGAGAGTGAACAGAGCCACATTCACAGCAGTCTGAGCATCAGCATTGAGAGAAATACTGTAGCTGATGTGGCACAGTGTGTGGTGGGCTAACAGAAGTTTTATTATTGCTTATAAAAAAAAAATGAAAGAATTAATCTGTTCCTTTTAATGTAGTTGAAATACACAGTCGACTAGTGATGGAAAATGTAAAAATAAAAACAATCTATTTGATAAAACTACATTATTATAAGTGGTGTTCATACAAAATACAAGTTTAAAAATGACACCCACACACATACAGCAGTGTCACTACAGCATCGCTACACACAGGCACACTCTCCACTGTGTAAAAGCACTGATAAAGTCTGGGAACAACAAAATACTCTGTGTGCAATTCTCCCCCGTTATCTGCGCCTCCGAATGTGCAAGGTCATGTGAAATGATTTTCTTTTTTTTTTTTTTTTAAGCTCAAACAAAGCAGAGTTAATGTGTTGAGTTCACACAGACGCAAGGTCAGACAAAAAGTGCTCCGTTCAAAACAACAAATAAATAAATGGCTTTTTCAAAACGGGCCTTTGATGTGCCGCAGCCCCGAAACCATAATGTGCTTCTGTCATGGTTATTACCATTTCTACCTAAATATGAATATGCACTATTCAATGAAAACAAAAAGACACTTCAAAGTAAAAATACAGTAGCAAGAAAAAGTATGTGAACCCTGAACCTGTGAATGACATGGTTTTAATGAAATGAAGTAATGTTAATGAAATGCAAAGATGCATTAATGCATCACATAAAATGTGATCTGATCTTCATCCACTTGCACTGTCAATATATTATTAAATATAATATTCAAAGACATGAAATATCTGAATTACTTTTTGTGTTATTACTTTAGCAACATTTTATTTGCTAATACTCGTGACTTAGATGAAGATCAGATCACATTTTATGACAAACTAATGCAGAAAACCATGGATTTTCTTGCCACGTTATATATTCTAGAGGGAATATTAACGCTCAACGTATCAAAATGAGTGAAAATAACAACAGCAAAGTGTTTCTCTGAGAGCTACACTGCGACGGTCTCTGCAGACACAAAGTCTAAACAAGGCAGAGTCAGATGCACAGCTTTTTATTTTAAAGGAAATCTCAGGAAGAGGCTGTGTTTGTTTGGGTTTATGACAGCACATATGTTTAGTATCTGCTGTATATGCTGTATTTGCTGGCTGGTGTATCCGACTGACACCGCAGAAGTAATAACGCTCCAATTTCAAAGTCATTTCTCAAATTACATGGAAGCAAAGAGTCCTTTAGAGATATAGAAATTATATTCCACTGATTTAACATTTTCCAGACTCCACACCCCCAGATCTTTTACATTATTTTCACATTTTTTTCCCTTCCATTTTCAGACTGGTAGTTTTCAGCCCCGCCTGACGCCGACTCCAGCAACAACAGTTAAGGTCATTCACACAGCTCCCTCTCGAGACACAAAAGCCTTTTAAAACAACTCCCAAGACCCACAGAGTTCCCCTTTAACCTGCGAGCCTCCGAGTGGGCAGGACCACCTGATAATGTTGAATAATGTTAACTGTCAATCAAGCCCATTTGATGTTTGACCGATCAGCCAGCAGGGGCACTGAGACACAACCCTGCACTGTGAACTGGAGCTTTCTTTGTTAGCAGTGGTAATAAAGAATAATGAGCACATCAGTTAACAGTTGCTAGGTAAACGTCTGGTGCAGCTTTAGTTTGCTGTTAGAACATTTAAAAAAATCTGCAGCTTTTGTGGTTTAAAAACTTCAATATTGAGATGAAAGTGATTCATTGTTCATTGTGGATGTTTGATATAACTTCTACAAAGAATGAAATTCAATTATTACAGCAGCAGAGTATTTATACACCAAAAGTCAAAACACTAGGACACAATAAATCTGGGCTATAGTCCACAGATATGGAATGGAACAAGAAGAACAATAACGATTGATGATGATGTAATGAGGGAGACATTTTTTAAAACGTTCAGAGGGAGAGGTAACAATGACACTTAACGAAAGGGGCCTTAAACTGTGCTCAAATCAGTCTGCAGTTGACTGGTCACCGGAGTTTGCTGGCAGCAGTGGAGCCTGGGTCCAGCGGCAGCAGAAACAAAGCGTTACTCCAAGCAGCCTATCAGTGCTGCCTAGAGCGCGTTCCCTTGTTCTCCAGCCAGCTTCAAGTGAGTTGGGATCATTAAACTACGACCTGGTGTGGTCCCTGATCAGCACAGATCACTCATCCTTTTAATTAGCGAGAGGTCTTGCAAAGCCCTCAAAGACTGAAAGGCAGTGGAGGTTTGTTTTTCATCAGAGCTTCAGCTCTTCACCTCTGCCTCCTCAGCTCAGGCCGGATTTCAATTAAAATTAATTTAACTGTAGTTAAAAGTTTAGTTTGTCTCAATGTCTCATCTGCATCATGTCTTCCTCGTTTTCTGCAACATAGTCATGATCCCTGTGCGAGTCTAACATTAGCAGTTTACTGAACACATCAGACACTTACTGCTTCTGACCAGTATTAATGAACTGTTGGTTACTCACAGGACTGTATGTGCAGAGCTATAATGGAGTACAGAGGGGCAGCTTTGACAGCATACCTCAGGCGAGTACAGCAGAAAGCTGTTAATGAAAATGTCTGAAGTCCTGACCTCGATCCCGTAAATTAGTTTGGACCATCCTTTCTATTCTCTGGTTTCAGATTATAGTTAATTGTTTCAGCTACTACACGCCTGCTTGAGGGAACACACATCCTGGTTAGGAGTCTTATCCCAGATTGTTTTCCAATATTTGCATGGAACATAGGTATACTGGTTATTTCTACCTGATTACACAGTAGCATGAGTGAATGAACTTTGAGGGTCATAAACTAAGCAGCAGCCAGCAGGTTAATGATATGTCAGTGAGCAGCAGCCCACAGAGAGTAGCTCTACAGAGTCTGTCTGTGTCCTCTCTGTATCAGGTGCACAGTGAGCACAGGGGTTCTGATCTAATGATGTAGTGCACTTGGACAGACAGAGACAGACCTGTACAGGAGGAGATTCCAAGGCTGAGGAGTGGGCCAGGATAATTGGGTAGGATGAGTTGGGCTTAGATTAAACGTTAGAAGAGAAGAATAGTTGAAATTAGGCATAAGGTGAAGTTCAGGTCAGTGACGTTGACTGCTGTCAAACGAAAAGTGTGCAGCATATTTTGACATATGAGTGTGTCTGCATGGATGTACAGTATATCTAACTACAGCACATGTACTGTAATATAAAGCAAACAGACGAATTTCAGCATAGAAAACCAGACAGGCGCAGACAGAAAAATTGACAGGAAGTCGTCTGCTCAGCTTCAGGCCGGAGCAGAGAACTGATCTCCAGAACAGAGCAGTACGACCGTTCTTTGGAAAGAGCCCTCTGCCCTTATTCTGAGTGTCAATTAGTGAAGCTACAGTGACTTGCCCAGCCTCTCCTCTTCTCACTGTGTCTTTCATTTTGTCTCATCTATTACCCTGATCGTCCGTCTGGCCATCTCTTTCAGTCTCTTCTCTCCTGTCGATCCTCCCCTCTCCAGCTCCATTACTCTTTCATTCTGTCTACTCCTACTTGTCTTCCTCCTCCTCTCTCCGTGTTCTCACATTGTGTATTCGCTTCTACCATCTTCTGGCCACCCTCTGTCTCTCACTCCTCTTCTGTTGTCACATTAATTTGAATGCGAAGCCGTGAAATGTTGGAGAATGCGAGAAACTGTAAACTTACCTCACCCCCTGGGAAATTAGAAACCCACAAACACAGACACACACACAGGTTAATTACTGTGATTGGAAAATGCTAGACAGAATGGTGAAATACAGTAAATGATGCACAGGTTCTATTAAAACGATGTAAAAGAAAGTACAAGACAGGATGAAAGTGCAGCACTAAATAGCTGTTTTCAATATTACCTTTAATCATTTTCTATCTACTCTCTGTAATTGTCAAAAGAAATGAAAGTGAAATTAATAAACAGACACTTGCTACTGAGTCAAACTATGTCCACAGATAATCCACAGATATTAATACTTTTTTTGTGTCGTGTTGCCACATTGGCCAGTTAGTATCCACACTAAGGGTAGCTGCTATATCCATTAACAGTTTTATCATAATGTAAATTATATCTGTACATGGTTGATTTCAACATGCAGACTCCATAAGTAGGCTATCTTATCTATCTTAAGTAGGCCTAGCTATATAGGCTATCATATGCACATGCATAGAACAAATGTCGTCAGCAAGGCAGCAAACACCCTTCTAAACCACACAACGAGACAGCATCATGTCAAATAAGACGGATCAGCATTAGCCACCGCCACGAGTTAGGTTAAAGATGTCAGTCACAGCAGTTACTCTTGCCTTGTCAGTTTGGCCTGAGATGGGGGGGTGAGGGTGCATGGTAATGCTAAAGGAAGTATAAAACGACTTAATATCACCACATTAGAACCAAACAGGTCTGGCACCAGCGGAGAATTATTCAAACGTGTGATAGTTCACTTTCATTCTCTGCAGCGACAAACTTTTCCCATCAAAAGGAAATCTGTCTTTTCAAAGCAGTGACTGCTGTGAGACAGAGGAAAAGCCTTTTTTTCGTTTGGTAGTGCTCTTTCCTGTCACTTTAGCCCCCTGCTCTGTTCTATAAGAAGTAGAAACCAAATCCTGCAGTGAAGAAGAAAACTGTTCATGCACACTCAGACACAAAATGTGTGATGTGAATTGCACTCTGCCATGCACGGTCATGCCTGTGATGGAACAAAGCTTTGTAGTCGTCGCTTGGTAGTGACAGACTGAGGTCTGGATATTTGCTTATACCAGTGTGTGTGTGTGTGTGTGTGTGTGTGTGTGTGTGTGTGTGTGTGTGTGTGTGTGTGTGTTTGGGTATTTGGCAACCAGAGAGTCCTTGGGCATCCATCTGAATGTGTGTGTGTGTGTGTGTGTGTGTGGACGGCTAATGCTGCAGCCGCTGCATCATAAAGTATAAAAAAAAGGCTGTTTGCAACGTGACACACTGTGGCACACATCTGACACACTGCAGACTATATAAAGGCAATAACTAGGCCCATTAAAGGAATATGGACTCCTCCATGTCCTTCAGTATGCTAAAATCTGCCAGTGAGACTCCTAGTACTTTAACTACTACTCTACATGTACTGAGTACATGTAGAGAACTGATTGTACTGAGTCATTTTATGATTTCAGTGAAGTACCGACATTAAGACTAGTACTAACAGCAGTTAATTAATATATCCCCTATATGTCCCCTAAAGTCCTCTTGGTCTTTCTCTCTGCCCTCCAGCCTTCACCCCTGATATGAGGCAGGCAGCAGCTTAGCAGGGCAATGAGAGAATGATGCGTCTGTGAGCCATGAAGAACTGGGACATCTTTCGAAACCTGCTGTCCCCCTGCCTCACGCTTGTCTCTCTTTTGTCTCCTCTTCTTCCAACAGTCTCTCAATATGAAGGAAAGTGAGAGAGAGACAGACAGAGAGAGGGTGACTGAAAGGGAAGGAAATAGAGAGAGACCTCCAGACTGTGTCTCCTTGCTGTTGCTCAGACAGTGCATCACTGCACTGCTGTACGAGTGTGTGTGTGTGTGTGTGTGTGTGTGGTGTGTGTCTGTGTGTTCTGGGCACAAAGTGAATGTGAATTGTGTATGCTTTAGGGAGACACAGTCACACTACATGACAGCAAAGTTACACTGGGTTTTAACCCTCTCTATCCAGTTTGTCCTGGCTCCTCCTGGCACATACTGGACATTTCATGTGAAACAATGATCAATGATGAATTCAGTCGCATCACTTATCTATGTTCGATGCATGTTGAAAATCCCGTAAGAACAAATGTGTCGCGCCGTGTTGTACACTGTTGCTGTCTCACAGCCATTATGAGACTTAAACATGCGTACACATATCACCCTACAGTACAACAGCCGTCTATTGAGTGACGAATTTGTCAATTTTATTGCCCTACACTGTTGTGCGCTATTTTATTATGTCTATTAAATCCCATTAAAGAGCCCCTGTGGAGCCTTAAATCACTTTTGTTGCAGAGCAGACATTTTGAAACTGCGGTGAGAGAGACAAAGTTACTGCATGAGGTAAAGATAAGGAAGCACGCCAGCGTTTTGGAGACGGCAAACCCATGTCGTTGTCCATTCGGCTCAATTATTGATTAATGATTATTAATTGATTATTAATATGGTGCTAATTTCTGTCACAGAAATCTGACTTTCCAAACAAAGTTCAACCTGAAAATGCAGACATGGCAAACACACAGTGCCCTTGATGTCTACTGCAAACTGAGAAAGTTTTATTCAGTGTCAAACTAATTTGGTGGATAGTTGTTTGTGGAGACACAGGAACTGCTAATAGCTAATACAGAATGTGGCCAGTTTGCCAAAATGTAACTAAAGAACAAGGCTCAAGTTGTAGCCAGCTGCTAACTCACTGAATTGATGGCAACACTGTATTTCTGGTTTACGTTGCCTTTTAGGAAATGCAGTTCCAAAACTTCTTTTTTACTTTCCTTGTTTATTCTGGGGCTCTGGTGAAATATTACTATGTGATTTTCAATTCATTTGTGTTATAATGGACCATTATGCAATAGGCCTAATTCTGCAGCCCTGTATGAAACAGTTCCTTTTAGCTTCTATCTCAACAACCACTGTTTTGGGCACAGTTCATTCCACAGGAAGACGTCCAATCAGAGCGGAGTGGAGTTCAAACAAGCCTTTTCAGTCTCAAGGGCGCTGTTGCGTAAAGATGCATCATAACACTTCAACTTGAACCCGTCATTTAATCTTGTATCAATAGAGCCCTAGAATAAAATCTAATTTAACCAAAAGGTGGCAATTTTAAATCAAGTTGATATGTTCTGCAGTTTAAAAGAACACATTGGTCGAAAGGTGCTGTGTGTCTTTAATACAAGTACACTGTAAAGACTGTGTGGACTATGGCAGCTTATTAATATACTAATAAAAACCATGTAAATGAAAAGGTTGGTGATGAATTCATCCCTACTCCTGTAAACTGTAAACTAAAAAAAAAAAATAGTTAAAACAACATGCAATATTAAATTAACATAACGATTAACTGCATTAAAAGAACACACTGCATTTCTTAATTTGACATAATCTGTTAAGGCAGTGCTTTGATGCATATTTCTAAAAAACAAGTTATATTTTACAGTGTTCAAACACTGGTACTAAAGTGTTTAGTCATCATTTCAGCCCTGTGGTGGCAAAACGTTACTCACTTTATTGTCTTATTCAGCCATTCTACTAGGGCTTAATCCTGCAGGGGCAGTATGACATGCTGTAACTGATCTTCACTCCAACATCACATGATGATCATTTTTCTTATTTACAAAGAAGCGACACGGATGCTGTGTCCACGTTTCTCAGTGTCAGTTTGTTCCCTTTGCCTCGGATTAAATCTTGCCTCGCCATCTCTTGCCTGCTCATCCATTCAGACACAGGATGGATGAATATCTTTATCATGATGAAATCACCTGACAGCAACAATGGCACACTCTAATCTGGACCTATTCCCATTTTCCTCTATAGCAGACTTACTGCATTACTCAGATGAGAACGAAAGTGATGGTTCTGTGTGTTTCGCAGCTTAAGGTGCAGAGAGAGCATGGGGTTAATATTCACTGGTTAGCATCAACATTGAGAAACTTCATAAATATGTCCTCAGGATGCCTGCTCGCTGTCAGCTTTAACATTCTGCCCACGCATACGCCCACACACATGAATAAGGTACAGACACACACACACACACACACGCAACACAGACAAATACACTTAAAACATACACACACAAATGCACGCACCAAAAAACACACACACACGCTCGCACACACACACACACGCCCACGCAGTACCTAGTCAACTTAGGAGAGGATCTCAGCAGGCAGGCAGCGCTGACAGGCTGAGCCAAAATAGCGTCTTCAACTCAGTAACCTCAGCCATCATATCAACAACTGAATCAGAGCAGAAAGGCAGTCTGACTGGCTGGACGTTCAGCTAAACAAATCATGGCTGGTTAAACGAACACGGCATGAAAAAGATGTGCCCTTGCCGCGCAGAGGACAGGGTGGCTTGTGCGGAAAATGTCTGGAAATGGTTGTAAATTGTTTTTTAGACGCTGTTGTCCATCATCATCCAGTTTGCTCAATCATCCAGCAGGTGCATGGACATGGTGAGAGTCACCAAGCAAAATAGCCTAAAGAGGCTGTATAGTGATGGAGGCTTCTGTAGAAAAATCATATTCACATGAGCTTTAGGAAGAACCAGTTGACAGAATGCATCATAAAATAGTTAGCTAATCTCTAAATCCATTAAATTAAACAGATCAGATTCAAAGATGTTTTAATATATTTGTCACGAAAGTCCCTTTGGTCGGTGAGGTTACTGTCTAAAAATGAAAATCAGAACGAGTACTTCAACCAGACCTCACCAAGAAATGTTGCCCAACAACTCCTCCAAAAACAAAACCAAAGTTCTGACTCAGAGTTACCTGCAAACACTAAGGCTGATAAAAACACCAGTGTACAGTGTCAGTCATGGTTCTTTACTATTCTATTTAATTAAATCTCATACTCCTTTATCTTAGTTACCAAGTGTCTTACAAGGATCCAACAGACAAGACAGGAAGAGACACAAAATAAGAAAAACAGCATCAGTCATGAGCCAAGCTCTCCTCCTACATGTCCTGTCCTTCCATGACTCTGGCCCACTCATTCATCACTGTGGTCTGTGGTCAATGGTCAGTGCAACACAAACCTACAGTGTTCTGACTTTGTTTATTTACACCCAACTCTGCAACAGGAGAAGGCTCCCCAGGGTGCAGCCAAGTATTCATGCTGAAGTACAAGTGCTCCTTTAACAATGCCGTGCATTTTCTGCAATCCAGACTTTGTTGTGTCGACGTTTATAACATGATTGTTTGAGCCTAGTCCAGCTTTGTTTGACTAACAAATACAGCAAAATCCATTTTAAAGTAATAAAAGATTGAAAAATAGGGCTCAAACGTCAGTGTTATGATGTACACTTGATGTGGAACAAAAACAGCTGCTGGCAAAGGTGGAGCTGGTTTTAACTACTTTATGTACTGACAGCTCACTAATCCGTGAAAAATGCATCATCACTGAATGTATTTTGTATTGAGGATCTGCATCAAGACACGGAGCTCTAGCACACAGCCATGGTCACAGACACAGACACAGACTCACAGATGATGTGCCTATTCAGGTCAGTGTAAACATACTGGCTGGGCATCTGACTGACTAGTAAATAAAGGAGATGCAATCAGACAGCAGGCAGCCACACACAGAGAGAGAGAGAGGATAGGATAGTTACACACACGTTCAGACGAGACACACACACACGCACGCACACAGACACACACACTTTTGCTTCATAAACCTTCATAAACATTGCAGAGTAAACATTTACACACTAGGAAACACACAGACACACACACACTGAAGAAGAAATCAGGCAGGATTATGACTCACTGCCTCTGTCTGATTTACTATGTTTCTACCATAGATGCACACACACGCACACAAACGCACACACACACACACACACACATTTGACTCAAAATGTGTGATCATAATGAATAACTATGAATCTATATATGTGAACATTTACAGACACGTGTGTCGTACATGTGTCATAAATCTTGTAATTATACAGTAGGAGCCGAACCTAAACACACACAGAGACGCACACTCGCAGACGCACTCACACATTCACAGACACGCGCACTCACATGCAATTATCTTGTCATGCATCTCACAATTATATCCAACTAATATGGATACACAAACTGGAAAATATGCGCAGGTGTTCTTTCAAAATCCGCCTTTAAATGTTAGATCCGACTATTTCAAACATAACATAATAAAAACAAAATAGGTTAATAAAAGCCACAGAGATTGACAATTTGGGTAAAATTATTATTTGCCAACACAACAATAAAATAACAAGAAAATCTGATGGCATTAGACTCTCTAGGAGTCGTGAGAGGAATGAAAGACTCCAAATAAAGAATGAATGGCACAAAATCCAAAGTATGGAATAAGCTAAAACCCTCACACTCATTATGAAGAACTTGAAGGAATGGAAGGACAGTAGTGTTGGTGCTTTTGGTCGATTACTTTAAAAAGACACTCAAATGCAGAAGAGCATCTTACAAGATGAACGGTACAGCAAGATATACATTTTACAAAATATGATTTCCTATAAAAACGGAGTGGAATCCAATCTGAGGGCCTAGCTCCAGGATCTTTCTGACCTGCTGGTCTCAAGCTTGCTTCTGTAACCTCTCCGCCACAGTCTTTCAAAGCTTCAGGGGTTCTGCAGGAAATTGAACTCATCCCATACATAACAAAGAACGTTTTATCCAGAGCTTTATATTTCATGCTATCCCTTAGGAAATCTAATGATGAAAAAAAATTATTTATTTTTCAAAGGATCTAACTTTTAATAGCTGTTCTACAGCTGTGGCCAGAAATATTATTCAATACAGTAGGTGTTAGGAATGAAAAGGTCACAGCTTAAATACAGTTAAATGTTGTTTTGAGGTGTTTTTGTGGAGCTTTAGTCATGGAAAGGATGAGCTAAAAGTTTTGTTTTTGTTCTTTTTATACTGCTGTATCCTCTCTTATCAGCCATGCACAGAAAACAGCCTTGATGCTACATCCCATAGCAGCAGCACCTCTCTAAACTTACCTTTTTAATAAAGACTTCAGCTAAGGTACACAGTGTAAACAGCAGATGCCAGAGAATGTTTGCCTCTTCTACCAAACATACTTTTGTAGATAATACAACTTTAATTGATTGCCTTTTTGCCTTTAGCGTGTGTTTGATTGTGTGTCTGCTGGTAGATCAGAGACACTTGTTCATCTTTTAACAGTGTGCTTTTTGTTCATGATACATACCTGAGATTCTTTCTCAGCAATCGTTACCTGTGGGATCCCACAGGGCTCAGCTATCCGCACTCTGTAACAAGCTTTCATTCCAGAGCTGTGTGCTTTAGTTCCCACTGAATACTACTGTGCTGAGAATGTCTCAGGTCCAGGGACTGACATTAACACCGCACCAACCTGCTGGTGGATTTCAGCAGAGTAACACACTCACTGTCCAGGGGAGTTAAATGTTCTATACAGTATAATCATAGTCTTCTCCAAAGGTATTGAAACAACAAACTAACTAACACAGTTTGTCATTCAAACCATTCTTTACTACTCTAACACTACCACTAACTTAATAAGATGTGTTAATCCAACTCATATTGATTCTTTCAGCACTTTGAATACTTTGAATACATGTAGAGATTTGTCTTCCTGTGTTTCACCCAATCATCAGCTATGTTTGAGAAAGAAAAGTGTTAATTGATTACTTTTGTTTAGGTTTCACCACAGCATTGCACAAAGTGCAAAACAGTTGACCCCCTCATTCATGTGTAATCTCCTGGAAGTCCCATGAGTATCATCCACCAGTAAATTATATACAATAACAGTATATTTCTCAGATTTGGTTGAATTGTTATAGGTTGAATTGTTATAGTTTGTCAGGCCTGTACTTCAGATGTATTGCTTCTTTTTTGGTGAAGACTAAAAAGACTACATGCCTTTCTCCACCTCGAGTCCCTGCACTATGCTGTCATGTCCACGGCCACTCTAACCACTGAACACACATACAGTATCCTCTGTATCTTAACCTGGTAACACAGTGAACTTGATGACATTATGTGAAGGGCTAGTTTCCAAACTTGTGTAGCAGTAAGTTAACGGGTTACAGGGAGTCTACCTTGAGCATGCTCCATAGTACTAGCCACCCACTAAACCTGGGTTTTATTATCTTTGATGATCTTTAATGCACTGGCTGATCTACAGAAGAGGTAAGACATAAATGTTGGCTTGGCCTCCAGGTATTGTCATATTAATTTGTCTGTCATGATCACCATACCTAGATGGTAAAGTGGCAGTTATGTTGTCAATGCTGCTGTATTTCTGAATGCAACCTTTAAGAAACACCATGCCATTATCAAACTTGAGTTAAACCGTTATTAAGTCAATCTCATGCATTTGGAAGTCATTGTTAAAAATTAAACCTGAGACATGAGAACGAAACATGCACAGACAGGTAAAGAGGTAGACAGACAGACAGACAGAGTTTGGGGCCTAAGCCCCAGGCAGCAAGCAGGCAGAGGAGCAGGAGGGACTCTTCTAATAACACTGACCTGTCAGTCACTTTATGGATAGGGTGAGGGTTCCACATTAGCACAGCTCAATATGGATTGATTTTGGTTGGAGACCACACTGTGTAAGACGGAGCAGAGGAGTAAGGAGGAGGGGATGACAGACAGAGTGAGATAAATAGAAATGGAAAGAAAAAGGTGACCACTGAGGGAGAGGAAGAGTGAGAAAATGTGTCACAATGATTGAGGGGGACTCTGCACTCCACTGTCTCTCTTTATATCGACTGCCTGAAGGGGGGTGTAAAAATCACACTAGTATTAGATTTAGACAGAGACCAACTTTCCTACAATGAATATTGATTTTGACAATATGGAGCAAAAGCCCTAAAAGAAAGAAAGAAAGAAAGGGGCCTGTTTTAAATATGGCTAAAAGCAGCAAGGGATTAACTCAGGGAGGAAACAGAACAGTAAGAGAGGCGATAAAGGAGGAATAATAAGAGAAAATATCTGTTCAAAGAAAAAGTGAGGAGGGAATAAAGAGAGAGAGGGGTGTGGTTGGGTGTCAGGACGAAGCCAAGGAGAGGAAAACACTGAGTGAGAGGAGTAAAAGGAGCTGCAGGGGCGTGTCCATAGGTATAATGTTAATGTTGGTTGATCAAATTAATTATCAAGCAGTTATTTGGTCACACATGGCTGAGAAAAACTAGAACCAGTCCTCAACCAATCTCAGCACTGCGTGGCCATGTACAGACTACAGCATGTGATTGACATCTCTGTAAGTCTCCCGTGAGCTCTGGTGCTCCTGTGAGGGGCCGGACAATTTACACCTTTATTATCCTCAGCGGCGCGCAGAGTTTGGTTACATCACATAATTTCTGCACAGCTGAGGTCTAATCAGCCGTAACAGCTCGTGTGGGTGCACGGGGCCTTTAACAGCCCTGTCAATCAACGTGGGAGTGACAGCAGGTTACAATAGGCCTTTAGCGGCGCACACACACACTCTGACATTAAAGATGGCTCCATTCTAATCCAGTGCTTCTTTCAAAGCTGTGCTCTTCTATACTGTGACATGTCAAATTATTGTCTGTTAAACATAAAGTTAGTATATATTATTAACATTTGATTGATTACAATCAAAGGAAAGCTGAGTAAAAACTATGACCCTGGAAAACTCTAAATACAGGGAGAACAAAGAAGACTGTGTGTGTGTGTGCATGTGTGTGTGTGCCGTTACTTCATCACTGTAATCCCTTGTCTGTGACAACTCTTTTAATGCTGTTGCTCTTTTAGATTTATTCAGTGTATCATTACCATAACTGTTTTTGCTTCTTTATAACTAGATAAACCACAATCTGGATGGAAAGGATGGAAGTTACCGTCTGGAGGAAGAGCTGGGCCTCCTCCGTAAGCCTGCATACAACCTCAATTACAACAATCATAATTAGAGTCAGTGATTTTGTTTTAATGAGAAACTGTTAAGCTCAAGGCTCCAGAGACCAACACAGTGAGTAGGGTTAGGGTTATGATTTCCCCTGAGGGCTGCTTTTCCCTCTGCAGTGGTGTGAACTCTTCACCTCACCCTCTTAGACTGTGACCTGTCTGGCTCCCTCACAAGTGTCAAGAAACATAAAAATAGAGTGCTGCTTGGAGCAGATGAATGAGCACATTATACAGTATAAGGCTTGTTTCTCACAGAGACACATGTGGAGCAAGCTATAACTTCACTGCATTGATGATTATGTCCAGTGGGTTGTGATGCATTTACTTACATCTGAGCACTAGGAATGCTCCGGTATACCTCTATATTCATTCATACCAATGTGCCACTTTTATTAACAGACATATGTCCACAAGCCAGAACAAAATCAGCACCATTTCTGACAGATGAGGTGGCGCCTTGGGTCATGAGCTGTTGCTTTTTTACCTCCACACTTTCCTCATTTCATCATTTTGAAAGTCTGATTTTTGTTTGTTCCAAAACCCCAGCAGTTTCTAGTCTCTTGATTTTTGACAAGAAAACAAGTACACCTACATCGTGGAAAGCATTCTGGACAGATCCCTCTGCATCAATGGCAGCTTCACACCTGCATGGTGTATGTGACCAGTCTGATGTGGACTCACCTGTCTTTCAGTTCACCTGACACGAGCCCAGAGAACTCTGCTGCATTTCTGCACAGAACTGATGTATGGCTTCCTCCTTGTGTAACAGACTGTCTGGATGCAGCAGCAGACTGTGCTACGTGATAACAGTTACCCCCGAGCTCATGTGGTTATATTCTTCATGCTAGTATGATGGTTTGTCCTGCATTGCTGCCAGAAAACATGGAAGTCACACACACTCAACAGTGGTTTCTGTTCTTGGTGAGATTTCCCTGGAGTCTCTGAATAACTTGTTGTTGCAGGACTATTCTTTTTGAACTGACCTATAGTCTGGACAGTAAATACAGTAACTCTCAATAAGATCAAACTCAAACACATAACAATCAATAATAACAGATCGATCTCGTTGTTACATGAAAGTGGGGCAGCAGTATACTGTTGCCAGGGTCTTGGTATTGTGCAGGCTGGTTCACTGTCAGTGTCACTTGAGTAGAACCAAGACATCCTTATTAGTAACCCCCTGTGCCGTGACAGGTAACAAGACATGCAGTGATCACATTCACTGCTCTCCTGCACTCAACGCTCAACAGTTTACACCAGCAGCAAATCGAGATTTTGGAGACTGACTAATCATCGACATTTTAAGCCTCCACTCCTGCCCCTTTACCACAAAGCCCGTTCCAGAGCCAGCGCTTAACTGTGAACTAAAGAACCTGCTCTGAGCCGGGAAAACTGGTTCCAGAGTGACGGAGGCTCGCTGTGGTAACACATGGTTCTTTGAATCACAAACCAGTTGTGTTAGGGGCTGGAGGCTTGATTACTGTGATCAACAAAATCTATTAAAGCTTTGTTGTTTAGATGAAAATCTGTGTTTCAATCATTAGATTCGTTTAGGTTAACGACATTCTGCTGCAGGTTCAGTTTAATTATTAGTTTAATAATCAAAGTATATTGTATACTATTGCAATCACAACAACACTGTTTGGATGCCGGTGACACTTGTACAGAGTCATGTAGTGCTTCTTGTTGTGTTTGGCATCAGTGTGTGTTGGGATGTATTAACAGAAAGCAGTTGTTTCATTGTAGTAACTGTTTAGGTCAGTGTGAAGAGCCTTCACTTCACACACAGAATGGCTGAGGGTAAATACAGCAAAGGGCTCCGCAGTGGTAAAAAGGTGGTGGTTGCAGGCAGGCAGGCTTTAGTTTGGACACATTAATATGTATTACCCACAGCTGAGTGAATCTGCTGATGCTGCAATCAGCAGTCACTGACTAAAACCTTGAACTTTCTTAAGCCTTGTAAAGACGTTATGAAATATGTAAGGACTAATCAAAGTCCCAGCGTTTAGTCCTACAGGCTAATCAGGCTTTGGGCTGAATAGAGAACATCACACAATGACCACACACACACACACACACACACACACACACACACACACACTGTCGTGTGTCATCAGCAGTTACCTTTAAAGGCATTTGTGGCCGGTAAGTCAGTTTCCTGCATACTGCTCCTTCCCGTGCTCGGCCAGCTGCTGCTGATGCTGCGATGGATGCCAATACACCAACCTTAACCGGTTCGAACAGCGGCTGCTGGAGGCAGGGAGGGTGGTCGAGAGGAAGGAGTGGCGCCTGCCAGTCGCTCTGCCATCTTTCTTCATCAACAGTCCATGCGTGGCAATAAGAGATGTCTGACTGTTAAACTGTTCAACAGGTGAGTCAAGTCGTCACTCGAGTTCGGCGATGGTTTATCTGGCAGATACTTTATACTAACAGATACTCTGCTACAGCTGAATGCACAAGACTTGGGCTATAAAGTAGTACACAAAATGAAGAGGAGCAGATTTTCAGGGCTTTGCGCCACTTATCTGGGGTCGGGGGGCAGAAGAGGAGGGTGGATGCAAATTGACGAAGTTGCAGTGCAGTTTTGGTTTATCTGAACTCGGGCTTCCCAGCAGCAGGCCTACAGCCATGACCACTGTGGCGTATTGGCAGGTCTCTCCACCTCTTCACCTGTCTGGTTGTGCGCGAGCGTCTCAGCCTCTCTTTCTGTCTTTAAGAAAAAAAGAAAATCAATCTCTGTATATTTCGGTCTTTTTATCTCCTCCTGAGTCAGGTTCGTTTCTTCAGCTCAGCTCCTGTCAGCATGGTGTCCTCTGATTCTCCTCGAGCTCCTTATGGCTTGTTCACGTGTTGTTTTTCTTTCCTCCACCCGTCCTCTCTTCCTCCCCCTTTGTGTCTGCCGACTCTAGCTCAGCGCGAGCTACAGGGGTGCTCCCACAGTGGCACCACACCTAGAGAAAAATATAGAAAAGACACAAACAGAGGCAGAAAGTCTGTGAATAAAATCATGAGATAGCAGAAACAACAGGCAAAAGAAACACAACCAGGCAAAACATGGGCTGGGTTAACTGCTGGCCTGTAATGACCAGTTAAGAAACAGCACAAAAAACAACTACATCCACCCACGCATACACACACACACACACACAGAGTGTGCGTCTCAGTCTGGATAGTGGGTAGGTGGTTGGCTTGCTGGCATGCCCCCTTTAGTTCCCCTCACCCACTAGGTTCTTACATGAAAGGGAAAAGTTTCTCTGAAAGCACCGCCTGTGACCCTATTTCACAGAGCAGCGGAGAGATAGAGGCACATGTCCGTGTGCCACTTTGAAGTCTGCCTGATAAACAGGGCTGGAGGAGACTACAGCTGAGGAAACAACAAAACTTTATTTACATTTCAAAAGTGCCAAGTGCCGCTTTTTGTGTGGGAAAGGAATAAAAAACGAAAAAAGGGAGGGGGTAGAGAAGGAGAGGGGTGAGAGGACAGAAGGAAGACCGGTTTTGGTAAAACCGCATCAACAGCTAGTGTTTTTGAACATGCATCACATGCAGATACAGACAAGAGGCATGATGTGACAAACAACACGCAGCGAGGGGATCAACTAGAGAAAGCAACAAACTAGTGACAGAAAAAAAAGAAAATCTCGAGGAAAAGAGAAGGACAGGGTCAGACGAGTGACACAGAGACTGAGGAATGAGACAGAGAGAACGATGACACAAGAAGAAGCAGTTCGAAGCAGTTTGAAGGAGGCTGCAAGAAAGCAAAGGACGAGCAAAAGGGCGAGAGAAGGATGCAAGGAAGGGAGGAATTTGTTGGTGAAAAATGCAGACAGACGGTAAACAAACACACGCCTTGTCTGAGGTTTGGAAAGGCTCAACAGACCTCAGTTAGTCTTATCTCGACCGTGTTTGCCTGTTCTTATCCAGCATTATCAGAGGATACGTACAAATGGAAAAGTAAAGAGAGTGAGCACCGGGCTGCAGGGACATAGAAGGATATTCACTTCACTGTGTCCTACCTATGATTCATCACTATGTCAATGTGTGACTAAGCGAAATTAGTGATCGTCTTTAACAGTGGCGAATAAGCTGAAATTGGCCAATTTGGCTCCATAGATGTTTGTTCAGTCTATCACTGTTAGAAGATGATGCAGCATTTTGGTGATACCACAGCCATCTACTGTATCATCCAACAATATCAATCTCTTCCACAAACGATGTTACTTGTCTGGCTGCTGAACATTAGCAGAAGAAAGTTTGCTTTTTGTGACCTTACACTATTTTAAAGAACCACTTTCACTTGATTTTCATGAAATAAGAGCAAAAGGTGTTAAACTGCTCCAATCAGGAATGGGTTTAAGTTGACAAATGTTTACCACCGTATGAGAATTACATCAGAAATGGCTGATATTTTCTGTAAAAGAAAATAACCAGGTTCTTCCAGCCTGCATACAAACAGTTTCTCCTCAATCTTACTGACTGCTTGTGTCATCAACCGTGGGCCACTCTCAGCCGTCTTTGTTGCACTGTATGTCTGCTGAGTCATCTGAGGACAGCTAGTTATCGTGACAGGATACGGAGGACCTGGTGTGCTGGGTGCTGATGAGATCTAAGGCTGCATGTTGATGTCTGTTTGCTCTCGGATCATATGAGGACACCTACTGGTTCACAGTCTCCTCTCTAGATCTATCTGGCTGTAAGACGTCAAAGTCTGAGCAAAGTCTAGAAAACGTGTCATCAGAAGATTTGAACTGAAAAAGGAAGAGATATTATTCTAAAAACTGAAATTAAAAAAATGCTAAGTGGCAGAGGAATTTACTTGTGGTCAGCAATGCAGAAGTCTACAATCACACGAACACAGAAGAACCACACCTCGCTGAATCACCTCACACCCGAGCACATTTGTGCAGTGACAGTAAGATTATTTGGTGTGAAAACACAAATTCTCACGATTTCAGGAGTTCCACATTTCTTTGCACAAAACCGTACGTGATTGTAACATACAGGGACAACTAGCGGCCAACTCTGCCTCCTCCACTAGGTCAAGCAGGGACATGTGTCTCACATTTATCAGTGAGACAGCAGCTATGAGGCCTGGCCTCGTCTGTTACACCAAAAACTCAAACATGCCATGAATGTGGCTGCAGAACAGAGCAAGAAGAGGGAGATACTGAGGTGGTTCTGAGATCTGTGCAACAGACGTGGGGAAAAAAGAGTCGCTTATAAATGTAGCTCTCGGGGACTGAGCTAGAGGAAGGGTGGAATGTCTCACTGCTGGACAACATGCAGACAGTGTGTGTGTGTGTGTGTGTGTGTGTTCAAAAACTACTTTTACAGTTTACATTATTAGAACAGCTCTAATTGTTTAATGATTTTCTATATACTCTCTCTATATATATATATATTCACTATTCAACACACCTGGAAATCAGGGAGTAGGAAAATCCTCCCACATGTTGAAAAGCGTGGCTGATTATCACAATCACTTTTGTGATGGTTTCTATTATTGATCAGCTAATAAAGGTACCTCTTACTAATGCGCTGCATATGTGCGCTGGTGGAAGATGAGAGATGGGTTAAGGACACAGCCCCTCTGTCACACATGAATATTGAAGATCATACAAGACCCCAAATAATTCATGAAACATTCACTTTAGTCTGCTTCATTAGTCCCATCCATACTGTAATCCAGTCTGACGAGCTTGGCTTGTGGCCAGGCTGCAGTTAAACAGAGGGTTTCTAAGGTCGAGCCCAGCAGCTACTGTCTCACACCTCAGTGAGGACTGAAAGTACGGTTTGTCATGCAAGGACACAAAGCAAGGACTGTCTTTTTGAAATGGTTTGCTCAATGTACAGTGTGACAATATCCAGGTCGATGGCAGTGTTACACTTAAAGGCAGGTGGTCATTAGAATGAAGAATCATATCCTTCAAGAGATGTCTTTATATCTTCTTGTATACATTTTTGTATTTGATTTATTGGCACGCAACATTGACGTTTATAGTTTAAGTGCGATGCGAGGTGCTGGGGCAATTTCAGTGTCTTGAGCAAGGACACGATATCTGTTATCTGTTCCAAAAACAGTTATTTTTATTTTATATTTAACCGATTGCATTTAAGGCCCAGAATTTAAACTATAGCGTATAGTTCAGCAGACTCCGAAAAAATTTAGTTCCTTTTTTAGAGATGATATCCATCTGCTATAGCCAGTTTTAAACAGTGGTGAATCTTCAGTTGTGAATGGATGGCAGGTGGCAGTTACTTTCTTGTAAGCAGCTGAATTACTAGACGTCTAAAACAGGTGTTTTATAGCTGCATTTCAAAACAAATGCACAACCATTCGACTGTGGATATCCATAGCAGCAGTATAAGCAGTGTATAACATTTTAGCTGAACGGCTTTGAATTAGTGTATACTGCAGTGTTGGCCACATTTCCACTTGCATTTCCCCTACAGCTGTCCTTCAAACCTTCAGGTTACACATGATTCACTGTAGCCATTTCAAAATGAAGCATCTTTAGTCCAGACTCTTGCAAAGAATGCTTATTGTATAGCATCGTATTGTATTTTATTGTATCGCTTCATCGCTTCTGACATAAACACAGAAAAACAACTTCCATTAAATCAAGACAAACCCACCTTAGACACTGACACTGACAAAAGTAATAATAAATAAAAATCTACTAAAAGTTAAGTAATTAAAATCCGACATTGCTTTTGAGTTGTGGTTCAGCAGAAGTTAAAGAAAAAACTAATGAAACTGACCTCTACAAAACTGATGGTACCTCTAGAAAACATGGAAAATAATTTGACCATAGGGACATGTTAAACTAAAGTGTGTGTGAGAGCAGTATGTCTCAGGAGATTAGAAAGAAAATGTAAAAAAAAAATAAAAACGTTAAACACGTTAAAGGTAAAGGCTTTAAGCAGCCATGTTCCTGTGACTACAGTTGCACATATTACTCAGAAGTTTAGGGTCCACAGGACTGTAGCCAACCTCCCTGGACATGGCTGCAAGTGGAAAATTGATGACACATTAAAAACACAGATAATACAAATGGTAACTAAAGAGCCCAGAACAACTTCCAAAGAGATTAGAGGTGAAATTCAAGGTCAAGGTACATGACTGTCAAATTACACCATCAGTTACTGTTTGAGCCAAAGTGGACTTAATGGAAGATGACTGAGAAAATGCATATTAACACAAAGCTTCTGTGAGAATGTCCTTTGGACAGATAAGACAAAACTGGAACTTTTTGGGAAGTCACATCAGCTCTATGTTCACAGACGCAAAAACGAAGCATACAAAGAAAACCTAAACCTGTACCTACTGGGAAACATGGAGGAGGCTTGGTTATGTTCTGGGGCTGCTTTGCTGCATCTGGCACAGGATTTCTTAAATCTGTGCAGGGTACAATGAAATGTCAAGATCATCAAGGCATTCTGGATCAAAAAGTGCTGCCAATGTCAGAATGTTTGGTCTCATTACATTTTTATTTAGTATTACCTTTCTCAGTTTCACGTTATTTTTGGCTAACTAACATGCTTACATCTGTATAAAAAATAATGTCAGTTCATATCAGACTCTAAGCTCAGACTTACACTCACAGAGAAGAGAACCTCTGAGACACTACTCATAAGATTCTGACAAGTCTTCCACTCCTGTTTTTGTCCTTGACCTGTTTTAGGCTATTTTTTTATATACTATGTATATATTTACTATATTTTCTGGTTTTATTGTAATAAGGAGACTAAGAAATAAACATACATGTGATCATAATAGCATTGACAAAAACAACTAATCTAATGGTGGCCTAAGACATTTACACAGTACTATACATCATTCAACACAGGGAACAAATAACATCTAAAAGTGTGAAACGATGCACAAAACGGTTGGCAAAGCATAAGCAAACAAAGGTAGGCTGAAGGCGTCATTTGTCATTTCCTTGTCTGATGTGGCTCCATGTCACGCTGACTGCCAGTCGAGTGTGACAAATCTGACAGGCTTAATCTGGCCGTGCATCATCTCTAGTGTCGAGAGGCGGGACAGAAAGGATGAGGGGCAGTGATGCTGACAGACAGACTAACATGAAACACAGACAGTGGCAAAGAGACAGCAACACAGAGGACTGAAAAAGCTCTGTGGCCTCAGCAACAGCAGTGATGGACACGGGTTACTTTAAACCTGACAGGTGGCATTCGTGTATATGTTTAACCTTTAACCTTCACAAAAAAGAAGCATACTTCAACAGACACAGAACAAGTGTGTGAAAACTGTCCTAATCCACACACAGGAAATGATTCACGGCTCTAAAAATCCAGTCTTGTACATTGCTACAAGCTCTGTTAATGGAACTGAAAAGGTAGAACTGTGTCACAAGGGCACGCTGCAGCTCCCAGACAGAGTCATGTAGAGTTCACTGACAATGATGGCAAGTGTTTGGGTGGATTTTGGATTAATGACTTAGCTTTGACAGATGAAGTGAAAAGTACTTTGTGAATATACAGTGGATGGGGAGAGTTTCAAATCCTACACACTGTGGCTTTAAAGGCTCTCTCTTCTTTGAAGTCATATTTAGAACCAAAAAAATACAACCTCCTGTCTGCCACAATGCCAGTGTATTTATTTGATCAGTGTCTAAAGTGACCCTGTAATGATCTGTGAATGCCTAAACAACTGCTACAATAGACAGTGGAGAGACGCCACAGAAGCCACATCCTGCATCTACTCAGACACCATCCGTTCCCTAAACTATATAAAACTGTAGGTCAGGACGAGTCTGACATGAACAATCTCCTGTTGTCTGCTTGTTCTGTCAAAGTGCAACTCTGGACAATGTCCAGACCTCATTCTCCAGACATTGTCCAGAGTTCATATAAGAAAACAGCTATAGTTGAAGTCATAGAACGATCGTGGTTCCAGGGTTTTGTTAAGGCTTCCTAAGCCCTTTCCTAAACAGTATTGGTGAATCTACAACAGCACAGTCATGTTTAGAGTTTCAAAGAGCAGAAAGGTTGGTACACATAACAACAATGGGTTTAGTTTACAGCCCTTATAATGTAGCTGAGATCTCAATTTAGTAGGTGAGCAACTTCGACATCAGCCACTGGGCCTAGTGGTGGGCTCTATAGGCTGTATTTCTGTTTTCAATTCAATTTTATTTATATTGCGCCAAATCCCCACAGAAATCATCTCAATGTACTTGAGCTGGCTTGGCTATTTGGCTAGGAGAGGAAAAAAAAACAGCAGGCAACAAAAAACAACAACAAGCAGGAAAAACACTGGGCAGGTTGGTAGGACCAGTAACTGGACTCTAGAGATATACAAGTCAGAGGATGCCTGTAAAGGAGTACAGAGAGAGGGAGACAGAGAGGAGGACACACAACTACGGGAAAGAGAAATTACAAAGGTAATGACGTGCAATGGTAGCATTTGAATGGACAGACAAGAGGATAGGATAGGATTCGCTTTGGGGATCCTTTAGGGTAGCATGAAAGGTACCTATTTCCTAGGTTTGGGTTATGGATGAGCAGGGTGGATCTATATTTCTAAAGAGAATGACTCTGTTGTTGGACAGACATTCTAGATATTCTCATTATAGAAAGTAAAATTTCTTCAGAGTAGTGGCACAGAGATTGTCAAGCTACCTAGGAAGGGATAACCCTAGTATAAAAAGTCACCACATGCTTGGAGCAAAGAGGCATGATCTGGTATCAAGTTCTGTCAGTAAAGAAAAAATGAAGAGAGGAACATTTTGTATTCACACAGCAGATTTAGCTATTACATTATGTCCTCTACCACAGCCTGCTGTGGGAAACATTACAGTGTTTTCAAGGTGCCAGACACAGTCAAAGGGCTAATAAGGGAATATCTCCATGACATCCAGTTATGTTTCACAAGTTTCACAAGTTTAGTACCTCGTGGCTGCAGTTGGAGATAGGCATCATGGCTGGATGCACAATCTCAGCGTTACCATGGCAATAGAGGTTATTATTAGGGCGCCTAAGTGGGCCGTAGGAGGAGTGAAGCTTAACCTGACCAAATGCACTGCCGACAAGTATCTGCTCTTTGCTTTAGTGAGGACAGGATTAAGGGCAAGAATGTTTCAAAGATGCACTAGGTCAGAAAGTGGTCATTACCAGTACTTTACCTAGAACATAATTGTTCTAGGTAAAGTATAAGTACTACTGATGGAGCTCTGATGGAGCTAGGTAGGGGATGACAGACTACTGCCATTCCTATGACGAGGCACTCAAGGCACTGGGGCTTGGCAAACCAGCTTAGCCTAAGCACACACTGTACAATGCAATGCAGATATGAGGCTGGCCCAAACTGATGAGTACACACCCTTTGTTTGAGTGACAACAGAAAAGAAAAGTGAGATTTAGTATAAAGGTACTGTGACCTGACAGTCAATCGTGGTGCCCAATAATAATGAACGCTGGGCTTCATGGCACACTCAACTTTTGCCACAGTTAACTGTGTGTTGATAACTTTATAATTGGTCCCTCTCTACTCCACACAGAAACAAGCCCAGTATCTCACTTCTAATTCTACAGCTGAAGGCAAAACTAAGATAAGACGCTGCAAAGTTATATAAGAAAACTAATATCAGGCTATAGACTCTCGAACTTTCATTGACTTTTAAGCACATTTGGGAACACGGAAAGGTTGAGAGGAGACAGTAGGTGGTGAAATACAAAACAAATACCATGCCTTTTGAATATTTCAAGTTTACTATAGTTTTAAATCTCCAATCTACAGTTAGTCACAAAAGAGTATTATAAACTCTGGTGCTTTAAAAGGCCCCTCTGAAAATAAGAAACTCTTCAATACAAGCCGAAATATGGGCCAAGGAATAGCCAGGCAGAGAACTCATTTCCAAAAGAGAGAGCTTTGGGCTGACTGAACCCACATACAGTATGTGTACAGTATGGATGAAGAAATTGCACTTTCATGTTACACTGATGCACGTTGACCCAGGCTAAAAGCCTCCACATGCACAACCACTCTCATAAAGGAAGTAGTGAACTTCTCAAACAGCCACTTTAAACAGCCACTTTCTATCATGTGTTTTATCTCACCGTTTTATATTGTATGGCTAAAACACTAGTGCTGTTAAAGGGGATACAGAGGGACATGCAAGAATAGTATTGGTGGCAGTGGCTGTAGACTTGATGTGTATGAGAGGGGAGTGTGTTCAGGCTAAAACAGCATCATAGATTTATCTTTTTAGGGAGCCACTTTGGGAGCTTTTGCTATATTCAGCAAACCGTACTGGACAACAGCAGCATTTCTAACAGAATCTGAACAGATAGCAGGGTATATAGGCCAAGCCTAATGGTTCATTTCACTTTGCTCCAAAAGGCCATTAGAGGTGACATTCTACATGAAACAACTTGTTATGAGTCCTTAATCTCTCAGTTCAGTCTCTCAGCAGCCATAAAACTGCAGGGAGACAAGGAGCTGACTAAGGAAAATGAGTGATAATAATGTGGGGAAAGTACTCTGAGTCCTTTTGGAGTCCCATTGACTGCACACTGATCTAAATCTGCATTAATCAGCCAAAGGTCACTGGTACTTTAGCCTACTTTTCTCTCAGAACTGAATGAGCAGGTTTATTCGCTGTTGCCCTGAGGTCCAGACTCATTGAAAACTATCCGTAAAACACAGTTTAATAATTCTACACTCTAAAGAGAAATTCAGGTAGATTTTGTTTTTGCTTTACTGGACTATAAACCAGTTTTGGATGTGTGCATCATGTTTGAAGCCTTTGTGCGTTCATCCCATTCTTGTGAATGTAGTGTCTTGGGACTGGCTTGAACCACTTTATCTCAAGGATGAACTGATTAGATTTTGGTGGTCAAATGTCACTGTGACCTCACATTTGTCCCTTTCTCATAAATGCTATATCTTTTTTAGGCAATGAAACCTTCAGTTACCACACTGTATGTCCTTAAATGACACAGAATTCCTCCAAACTCATAGAAGACATGGTTGCTGCTCCAAAACAGTCTTGGACTCAGCAGTTGACACAACAGTGACATCAACTGAAGATCCATTTTGTAGTTCAGATGATTTCAATCTAAGTATATGACAAATCAGATTTTGTCTTTCCTGAAAAAACTAAGCATGCATAAATAAACACATGGCCACATGATGGATAACTGTTTAATTGATAAGGAATTGATTTTTAGGATAGTTCATCCTGGGCAAATCTTAACACAAAGACTGTATTGAAAACCAGATAGGTCATAACTCGTCTATTTTTCCCCTGCGGTTCAGTGTTTTATCCATTGGTTATAAAGGCCGCTCCACTCACAGCAACATATAAGACACTCTGTTTTGACCTGTGAAAACTTTTGAAAATACCAAATACAGAACAATCATCGTTTCTGTTTCCTTAAAGGACATAAAATGATCTCTTTATAGATACAAGCAGTGCATCCATCTGAGCAGACATCATTTAAAATGTTTCTTCCAGATATCTAATGACTGCAAATGATCACCTAGCATCTAATCCTCAGAGGAATTTATTATTTGCTGCATTTAAAGATGTTTTTAGAATTGTTAAATCCAGGATGACATGCAGACTAATGACTAATGGTGATTGTTAGTTAGGGGGTTAGGTCATTAGCATGTCCTGATTGACTGTAGTTTACTGTTGACATCATGTAAGAACAATTACACAGCTGATAGACAGCTGTCTGTGTATGGTGATCAGCACATAATTAGATAAGTCCTGATTACTTGTCATGCATTAGTAGTACTTGCTGAACATAAAAATGTGGCAGCAGCTTTGATTGAGTGTGTGGAGTCATCCTGAGCACAGCATGGCTTCACTACAGAAAAACATCATCATGAAAGACACACAGGATTCAAACAATTCATGGTCTGCTCTTCTTTCAAGTTGGAGACACACTTATGGATCCTGGTGCTGTGTGGTGGCCACAGCTGTTTAGTCAGTGAGATGGAGTGAGAAAGCCACAATGTTCAGGATGTACAGTACAGTATGTGTGACACTAGACCTCTCTCTCCTTCCTTTAGTTCATGGTACTGGGCATGAGGAGTGATAGTTAAAGTTACGGTAAGGGGCTAGTGAAAGCAATATGTCACTGAATACGTGTGTGTGTGTGTCAACTAGGTCAGTATATCCCAAGGCTTTATTCTGCAGTCTAACAGTCTTTACCTATATTAGCCTTGCTGCTATCTACTTACCTGGATACTTTTATCTTTTTCTTTTTTAAATTGAGGTTCAAGTCAAAGTAAAATTTGAATTATTCTCCATAACTTTAACATGTTACTATCTCATACTAACATGTTCTATACGATATATCTGTAAACAATATATCTCCCCCTTTAACCTGTCTGACATTGGTTATGAACACTTAGTGACCTTTCCAACATCTAGTCTATCTACTGTAACTGTCTTTAACTCAAAAAGTGGAAGCCTTGTTTGCCAATGTTAGTACTCATTCCCCATTATGTGTTCAGAGGAGCTCAGACCTTATTAGCTTAAGCACTTTGTGTCTGTCTGTCCTTGGAGACTTAGACAAAGATCTGATTGGATTTATGACCAATTAATGCAGACAAACATACTGAATCACACATAAACACACAGGTTGTTCCCAACACTCCTTACCACAAGCAAACACATTATTTAAACACACATTTACCACTCCGTCCGCCCACTGTCATTAAACCCTAACCAATCCCAACCAGTATGGGCCCATAACAAAGTGATCGTGTTTACCGACGCTCAGAAATTCCCACAGTAATCCCATGAGTTATGTTTTTTTATTTACTTACTTACAGGCCATTTATGCTTGAGAATGAGAGAAGAATGTAAAGAAGTTTCTTTGAACACAGAGGAGCATGTAAACAGCATTTTTAAGAAGTCAAGACAACACGCTGTAGCACCATACGGCTCAACAAATACTGTTATTATTTTTAAGCAACACCAATATCAAAATAGTTCACAGAATGATTAAAGACATCTTCTTAAAGATATCCTGTCACCTACTGGCCGACATAAATGTCAATACTGCCAGTTTGCCAAACTCCATCCAGTTACAGATACATGCCTTTAAACTACCTCATGAACTTCCTGGCTCACTGACACCCCGGTTCCCAGTCTCATCATCCCTCAGCCAGCATCAATATTTACATCATTTCTAAATCTCAACCCAACTGAAAACAGGATACGTTGTTCTATTTACACATCATCATATTATTTAAATCTAATCGAGATGTGTCCAATAAGAAGTTGGAAATGACAGTGGGGTCCATTTCTAAATCTACCCATTTTGTTGAATTGGCTGAAAAGACACTGATGGGGGTCCTTCCAGTGCCAACAATATGGGCACACAGTGAAAACTAGGCCAACAGACGTCCAACGGCCAACTGTTACACTGTAATAACCCAACCCCTAATATTCATTTAAGAAGGGTATTCATTTACATTGTCTTGTGCAAGCTTCAGTAATTACGTTAGTCGGAAACCTCAACTGAACTAAACTTGTATTTGACTTTTAAAATTCACTCTCTGTATGACTGCACCATCCTTTCAAGTCCTCCTCCCACCCCTCACAGTGTCATAGTGACGATTCCCACCGTGTCAAGTACTAATGATTTGTACATCTTTTAGTGTATCCTCTGTTGACTCCATTTGACGCCTGGGAGCAGAATGATTTGATTTGTGTCAGGCCAGTCGTCAAGACAGTAATCATATATTACATCACAGTTTGGTGGGCTTTGGTTGAGTTTTAGGGACGCTTGTCAGGGTTACACCATGTCTCCACCAAAAGCACATTGGCTGTACTTTTAATACACGAAGGTACATGTACCCTCAGTGAGGACCTACAGGGAATGGCTGTTTCTGCAGACATGTCTCTACCTCCTTCATGACTGCTAGTCTGCACAGACTTAGTTAGCTTATGTAACATTTAGGGATGCACCGTGTTTGATTTATGGCTGCCCGGACTTGGTTTGGCGTCTAAACCTTATCACCAGTAACAGAATACAAGAGTGACAAATAATACCCAACTCAGTCACCATGTTAGTAGTGTCAGAACTCCACTTTCTCTTCAGTGCTATAATGTTGCATTGCTGATCAGACACTGTGATAAGGAGCTCACATGCTCCAGTATCATTCTTATCTTGGAAATAGGATATGCATGATATTGACATGCACAAGCACAATGGCATAATACTTTACAAATCCTTACATTATGAAAGTAGAATCACAGAACAAGAATTCAATTGAATAAAAAATGTATATGTTTCACACGTTTGCACAGGTTACTTTTTATAATAATCTAAAGATGCACATATTATTTAGTCCCGGTTATTTGTGCATTGAGTTTGGCCCTTCTTTATTAAACAAAATCAATGTACCAAAGTTATGCGTTTTCAAACTGCTAATTTTTTTATTTTTGTACCGAAACACAATAAGCTCCTGCTCTCTGCTTCTATAAATCGGGAGGGGAACAAATACGGTTGATATAAAGGAAACAAATGAGAGAGGAGGCGTTGGATGAATGTAGGAAATTGCACTTCTGTCTGAGGCCCCGGGATGAGGCTGCTGTAGGAGTGTGTTTGGTTGATAAATAGAAAAAGAAAGTCTTGTGGGTGTCAGGCTGCTGTACAGAAGAGAACAAGAAGAGGACACAGGGAAATGCGCCAGTGCATGCTGCTACAAGATACACACAGTCAAGGGCTGAACTGCAACCCTTGAGGTATTCACACTGTATATACATTTACACACATGTACAGACAAGTACATCCGCACTGGGAGACACAGTTCGCAGCGGTAAGATATTTAGCCAATCCAGCCTGGACAGGGTGAACCACTAAGGAGACAGGAATGGATAAACACCACAGAAAAGAGGGAGGCTGCTGAAAATCTCATTATCTGTAAATTGAAAAACAGACTAAAAATGTCTCTCGGAGCCAAAGCCGAGGCGTCCGTGTCACTTTTTCATCTTCTCCACAACCCCATACACGCCCACTTTCACGCTCTTGCCCGCTCTGCTTCAGCGTGTGTTCTTGTTGTAGTTGTATCCTTATTGAGTTTCATACCTTCGGAGTGGGAATGTTTATTACATAGATACATCATTTTGGATGGTTTTGGCTGGAGAGTAGCACACAAAAATCCGAGCTCTCTGCATGTGAAGCTTCAGTGGGCCCCCCTTAATATCTCCCTGAGATCTCAATATCTCCTCAACCACGTTTACTAAAAGATTTGCTCACAGAAATTATGGAACATTATTTCGTCCACAGCATGTTCTTCCTGTCTCATTCTCCCCATCATTTGTCCTAATAGAGACAAATATCCCAAACACAAAAACCAGGCTACTCTCTCATTTTTGTTTCTTTTGAGTTACCCAGTTAGGGGTCATTTGGTGCATTTTTTTTTTACACTGGATGCACTTCCTGATGCAACCATCCCTAATTTGCCAGACTTGGGACCCGTGCTCAGAGACTGGTCTGTGCAACCTCGAGAGCTGGGGTTATTTGAGACAGCTGGGGGTGTTTAGTGTGTAGGCCAAACACTTCAATATATGACTACAGAAGTAGAATCAGCTGACCCTGAAGTCAATGAACAACCGCTCTATCCACTGAACCACAGCTGGATGAGTAGAGTACGGTGACATACAATAATAAGCATATGGCTACAGCTTTGTACAGCACAGATCTTTGTACAATCTATAATTCAAGTATTGAAAATATATTTTTGGGATATTGAAAATGAATGTATGTCTTTTTGTTTCTTTGTATGTTTCTGAAGAGGGGAGCATCATGTCCTCCCCACATGATCAAACCAACCTGTGATATTAAATACTATAAAGCAGGAAGTGTGCATCAAGGAAAATAGGTTTGAGTCCTAGAAGTAACACAGTGCAATCGAAGGGTTAAGTCCTCTTTTCTAGACTAGGAAGGTTTTTGGTTTTGAAAATATGAAATCTTAATCTTTTTGTTTTGATTTAAAAATTCTGTGTTGAATGTAAATAGAAAACCGTAGAAAACTGTTTAGTCCAAAGTTTTTTTTAACTTAAGATGAAATCTAACTTTTAATTCTGGTTGGTTAAGGGCTGGTTTCATGCTGGGTGCCTGCATATCAAGTTTCACTATCCCATAGTTCACTACAGTTGCCCTGTTCATGAGGCTGACTGGTTAATAAAAGTCTAGTCAGCATAAGACCGCGAGGACCTGATGATCAGTGTGAGTTGGTGGGAGGTGTATGAGTGTTTCCACCCCTGACACAGACTGCAGCACTCACACGAGGCAGCAGACAGCTGTGTTGTAGACCAGACGCAGAGCTGTCGATCACTCCTCTCCCTCCGTCCCACCCCTCATCCTCGATCCATGTATTCTTCTTCCATTGCCTTCTACCTGTCCATCGCCCTCATACACACACAAACACGCTCCCACGCCATCTTCTCTTTGTGGGCACGTCTTCATCCTTCCTCCGCTTTTGGTTTTTTTCATTCTGAGCCTCATCTGTCACACACTGACCGTGGGTTTTACTCTGTCTGTCTCTCTGGCTGACTTTAGTATTCACAACCACACCTACTCACTTGACTTTTCCTCTCTCACTCTATTAATTTCCATGTGGGCACCCTCTCACAGTTTCTCTCTCTCTGTGTGTCTCCCTGGTTGAGGTGGTCCAGATAGTAGATGAGTCACTGCAGCTTTTGCCACTCTGCAGATGATTTTTTTTTCCTGCCCACAAGGAGTGAAGGAAGCAAATGATGGAGGTGTGTGTGTGTAAGTCAAAGAGAGGGGAGGGGGGTTTCAAGCTCCTGAGTCCGTTGACTGTTAAGAAAGTGTTTGTGACAAGAATACCAGACATATTGATTAATTGATATTGATTAATTTAATTCAGGTAAGACAGAGGGAAGGATGTTTAATACACTGTACAGTGCATTCAGAAAGTTTTCATAAATTTCAAAATTGATTCAATTCATTACTTTTCCTCATAATTCTGTACTTTCATTTTCAGATCTCTCCAGAGAGCTCTTCCAGTACTGTACCCTTCCCCAGATCTGTGCCCCAATATAATGCTGTCTCCGAGATATACAAACAATTCCTCTCACTTCATGGCTTGGTTTGTGCTCTGACATGCACTGTTAACTGTAGGACCTTATACAGACAGGTGTATGTCTTTCCAAATCATGTCCAATCAACAGAATTTCCCACAGGTGGACTCCAATGAAGAGAAACATCTCATCAAACATGGTCAGTGGAAACAGGATGCACCAGAGGTTGGCAAAGACAGTGAATACTTATGTACATGTGATTTTTTATTTTCAATAAATATGCAAAGATTTGAAACATTTTTTGCAGAATTTTGAGAAAAGTAATGAATTTATTGTAATGTGGGAAACAATCTAGAGCTGTGAATACTTGCTGGATGTACAACTACTCTGGAAAGTAGGACAATAGGATGCATCTGCCCTTTAATGACATTTTGTAACATGTTAGTGCCTTCCTGTGTAAAGTAATAGTGTTATTTAACACTCTGGCAATGTGTTTCCTCCAACACTGGTTGATTTTGTGTACTAGTAGTGTAGTAGTAGTAGTTGCTACTGTGACTGTAACCAATGAGATCCATTCAAACATGATTAAATGGTTAATGGTAAAACACTGTAAGAGCTGAAATGTAAGAAAATGACAAGTTAGGAGAAGAGACAGGAAAGGAAAGGAAAGAAAGGGGAGGGAGGAAGAATGTGATGAAAGGATACAGGGGAGGAGAGGATGCTGAGAGAAGGAGCCAAGAGGGATTTTATTGCAATCATTACACTTGATGGAATCACTGAAGCTGCACTTCATACACAGTGTACTGTCTGGTAAATATGAAGCTCCACACACACACACACACACACACACACACACACACACACACACACACACACACACACATACACACCCTGTATATGGTCCAGCATTTGTGTGGGTTATCTTTAGTTAACATTCATGAGGGTGGAGAGAGACAAAGGAGAGGGACGAGGGGAAATGGTGAAGCTAGTCTGAGTGTCTGTCATTTTCTGTCCAGCTGCCTGTTCCAACATAGTGTCCTATATGTCTATTTCCTTTTCACTTTCTTGGCAAATTGTCCTCCCAGACAGAAGAAAATCACTTCTCAGAATTCACCCTGTGTCTGTCGTTATCATAACTGTGTGCCACTCACTGTCTGTGCCAACCCCCCACAGAACCTGTTTCAGACGAGTCTGTCTGTGACGGTCTCCTTGTGTGTTTGTCCATGCTGTGAGACACACAAGAGCAAAAGCAAACCAAAGCGTCTGATTGGCTTTACTTTTAGATCATCGGCTAAGCAATCTTGAGGGAGAACAAAGTGACCATCCTCATACTGTTTTGACAGCAGGATTTTTAGTAAAGCAGAGATCAACAGACATCTTCAGCAGACAACTGAGCTCCAATTTACTGCAGTACCACAAGTAGCCACTAGGAAAATGTCCAAAGGGCCAGGTCCTGTAATAATTAAATAATCTCAACACACAAACAGTATGGTTCCTTTGTCTGCCCCCTCTTATATGACCCATAGATACATCTCTTCAAATAGCGCCCCCCATGGGATCTGTTGCAATAGCTAACGAACCACTAAGTGGGAACTTTTTTACAACATGAGAGATAATTACTAAATGATAAATCAGACTAAAAGTGTGTCCTGAAGTAAATGAATGGGTGCTGGGAGATGTTACTAGTCTGTATGTCCAGAGGAGCAGGTACTGACTGGGAACTGAACCACATGTAAATGCAGGGTTGAGCTATAAACACATTCAAGAGTCTTTTAGCAGCAAAAGTAGGTAGATTAAATATGTTCTAGTAAATTGGCATTTAATCTAGAATGAAAAACCCCGTCAGGTGCAGCCTGATAATAAGTCTCTACATGTATATTAACCCTTTTAGGAATCTGTACTGCCATGAATGGTTAGTCAGAAACATGTGCCGTGTGTGTCGTGTCCATGGAAACTGAACAGGAGACAGGAGGAGACAGTAAAAATACATTCCTGCCACAGATTGAGTATGGCGTTGACTTTGCAATACCACTGCATAGTATTCACCCCAAATATTCAGCTCACAGTCAACATTAATACTTCTTTATTTCTAATCATTTTCTTTCAAAACGTGATGATGCAGCATTGTGCTGTGTCAGCATGATTCAGGTTAGCTTCCAGCTTGTCAGCCAGTCACCCAGACAGGCACCCTCCAGCAGCAGCAGCTACTCATGACAGCGCTAAGATTTAAAACCCAGTGGCAGCATTTTGTTTCTGCCCCGCTGAGTCTTCTCATAACCTAACCAGGCTTTATCAGCGCTGTGCAGGGTGCAGCGGGCTGGACATGTGCACCTGATGGAGGAAGCATGTTGGTAAAGGAACGACCAGAAATCATGAGAGAGAAGAAAAAGCGACAGCCAGTCGAGCAGTGGGTGTGTGGAGTAAATGTGGAGTGAGTGCACAGAGGAGAAGCTAAAATAAGAGAGTGGAACTGTGGATCCCGTTCACATGTCACTGTGGTCTTGCTCTGGCAATGACCCTATAAAACATGTTGAGGGCCAGGTTCAGACAGAAGATTGAACTGTGTCTTACTCTAATTCACATATGCACACATGGCACACGCTCTATTATTGTTTAAGATTTCGCTTCCTGGGGCTGGGTGTACATTAAACTGGGTTTAGTTTATTCAGGACTGTGGTGGTCAGAGTATCAGAGTGAACCGAATGTCATCTCGCCAGCTCTTTTTCTTCTCGATAATTGCTATCGATCAGCGGGGACAGCACAACGCAGCCGTTCAAAGATCCTTGAGCTAAACCTCCAAAAACACAGGTGGAGAAGTGAAGGATGTAGCCTTTCCTGATCAATTTAATTACCAGGAGAGTTGAACTGAACAGCCTGAAGTCTGGCTTTAGAAGTTGCCTTCTGACTACCCCGAGGGCTCCTATCACCCTGCGTTACCTCCCCTCTACTCTATACCTCTGGCTGTCCCTCCCCATCTCCTTTCCGAGTCACCGAGGGAAAAAAAAAATGAAGAAAGCTGACAGTTGGTTTGTGGTTTGTGGATGTGTCCCACCCTTCCAGTTTTCCTGTCAGGTGATAACAGATGGAGTCTAAGCCAACGCTGGTGACAGAAACCCGACTTTCCCACAGTTGTTAGACCTAACCAGAAAGCCACACCATTATCATCACCATTTACTTCTCAGCCTTTTCCCACATTACAGACCTCCGCTGTGACCTTATTTCCAACAACTAAAACAAACAAATATCTGTTAACAACTTCTTATAAATGTCTAACCAGAACACAAACAAGATGAAAACTGAGAACATATTTTCAGCATTGACGTTTTTTTTTTCTTCCAGATAATGACCTGAAACAATGACACATTCTTGTCATTAAATAACCGTACCTCTCTCTTCCCACACACCTGAGTCATTCTGCCAGTACCGCACCTGTCCAGCGAACGCTGAGAGTGGTACATTTACTCAAGTACTGTACTTTTTGAGGTCATTTTGAGGTACTTCTGCATAACGTCAATGTTTCTCTTGTGTTGCTTCCTGTTTGGTGTTACTCCACCAAATACTGCACTTTTTAATCCAGCACATTTCCTCAACAACTTTAGTTACTAGTTACTTTAATGAATTTTAATCCAAACTTTAGTTTACTAAGATATTATGAGGTATTATTATGGATTAACCACCTCACAGTCCATACTGTAAAGTGACTAAAATCAGCTTAGCTCTTCCTGCATGCAACATTAAAGTGGTGACATTAAAATATTATGCATTAACAAGATATGTGCTATGAATGATAAGGAGTAATGAGTACTTTTACCTTTGAGTATATCTTGATAATGATGCTTTTGTCCATGTACTTACAGTATGTACAGTTTCCGGTGCAGAACCCTTACTTGTCAGGTCACATTACTTCTTCTACCACTTCTCAGTAGTGAAAACACATTAAAATAAGCTAAACAAACCTTGATAGATTAAAGACTGTGGCTGGCCTCTGTATTCCTTAGTGGAGAGCATTAATGAGCATGTAGTTGGAAATGAAATGTAATAGCTACACATGTTCCTTCATTGTATTATGGTACCACTACTTCTAGTACTAGTATTTGCTTTACTGTATACAGTGTGTACATTAGTTAGTACAGTAACATGTTAGAGTAATAGTTTGGTGACCATTACTGTAAGGGATACTACCACACTCATTCTGCTCCCCCCTTCTCTTGTCCTCCTCTGCTCTTCCACCTACCACCTGTAATTCATATACATTCATTTGGCTTTAATCCAAAACAACACACCTACCAGCAACTTCTCTATTTTGCCCAAGGACACTTTGATTAACTGGTGGATGAGAAGAATCGAACGTCCCAACCCTGCAATTAGTGGACACCCACTCTGCCTCCTGACCCGCAGCTGCCTCCATAACACAGTCCTCTTCCCGATTGATCCCGCTTTTTCAAACAAACCTCATTGACCTCATCACACCCTTCACCCCACTCAAACCTTGTTGTCTCCTCTTGAGTCCACTCTTTTATTTTTTTTCCTTCTCTCTTTGCGTTTCATCTCAGATCTGCAAACTTCAAACGAGCCTCTTTAGAGAGGGCTTCTGTGCCTCATGTAGACTTTTTAAGAGCTGGCAGAGTGTAACAAAACATTGGGTACGACTGACCTTTCCTGTGCTGTGTGCGTGTGTGATCGTGTGAAGTCATGCAATGGCTCAAAGCAGCGTGAGCTCTAAAATGCGTGCATCAAACCCCTTAAGTCGCAAACCACATCAAGTGAATCACAGGCTGTGGTCACAATGTCTGTTTCGCTGCTGTGCTTCAACAAAGTTCGTCAGGGGATGAATTTTATACCAGCCCAGCAACACTGGTCTTGAAATCAGTAAGATCAATAATGACTGACGGGACCCTCCCCAACATATAAAGCTACCACAGCTCCACTCTTCCTCTTCAACCTCTTCATTCTGCCATGGCATACAGCGTTCAGGACCAGATGTGCCTCATATCAGCAGCCAAATCCTGATCTTTCCGGTTTTGCTGCAGTAAAAAGCAGCTCAACTTAACTTTACTGTGCAAAGAAAGTGCCACATCGACTGAGTTCTGAACAGCTAAATAAATCGATCTTTTTTCAAACTAATAATGATTAGGATGGAGGAATGCTTCAGAGCTGTCGGCCATCTCCACAGAGGAGCCGATCTGTTGCTACCAGGCACAGAAATTCATCATATTTATGAAAGATAATCACACTTCACGAGAAGCAGGGAGGGTGCGCTATCAAACGTTTGGTTTTCTTTCTCAGGGTGTCGTACACATTGATGGCAGACGTCTTCAAGTGCAGATCTGATAGGGCCAGCCAGGAAGCGAGCGCACAGGGCTGATTTTGCCAATCAATGTCATCATGAAACATATTCGCTCACACACACACAGACAAGCCTACAGTAGCTACAGTAAATGTGTGTGTGGAGAAGTAGTGCAATGATTTGTGTTGCTCTAGGTTTGGCAGCCCGGTGTTATCAGAGTTGTCAGGCGGGCAGATCTGCAGAATTGCAGGACGTGGCTTGGGTAGAAAGGAGGCACGAGGAGGGTGTGTATAGAAGGTAAAGGATGTGTGTACTCTTGCGGTACAATTAAAAATGAAAGTTACAAGGGTATCACAATAGAGAGGCTGTACCAGTCAGCCATTTTCATTTGCAAACAGGTGCTGTTTTGTATAGAAAATTATGCTGAGTCAAATAGCAATGCATATGAGTGTGTTACAGAAATGCCAGCTCTCCCAGATCCTCTCACATATTACTTGTGGCCCCCGATGCCTGTAAATTGCAAACAACATCCCAGATATCTGATATTTCCTCTCTTGTCCTGGATCTATCATTTTTCTTTGTGTACCGGCTTGATGTTAAGACAGTAACACCATGCCTACATAGAAGACATAGTGAGAGCAGCCTGTCAGCAACAACACTGTGTGCCCCCCCACTCAAAGCTGCATCAGGCTGCTCTGCTAATTATTGCTCAGCACTCAGATTGCATCCTGTCCACTCAAATCACACCCACTCACTCCAAAAAAAAAAAAAAAAAAACTCCATGTTTATAAATTTACCTTAAACCATAAAAACCATAAAAGTGCCTTCCAGTTCCAGCTTGAGCATGTTTGAAGCTCGTTGTGTGAGCACGACCACAGCGAAATTTGTTCAGGGCATAAGGCCACGCTCTCTCATTTCTAAAACAAACAAACAAAAAAATCGGCTCCATACTTTAAAATCCTTTCGCTCGCCCATGGTTATGTACTCTGGTGTAGATTCAGTTAAAGAGTCTGCAGCCACACAAACACGTGCATTAAGGTGCAATGGAGCTTTTAGTCAAACATGCAAACATCTGCGTGCTAACTATTACTATACTGTGTTGATGTGCACTATCCAAGATTTACATAATGGAGAGAATTTGACCTTCTTAAGACTTTTTACTTTTACCCAAACCTTTTTGTGAGACCCATTCTGTAGATGGTCAGGGCTGCATCGCTAAATTCTTGGCTTTGATTAAAGAGCTTTATCTTTAGTACAGAATTTATTCTGTTAAAAAAGAAAAAAGAAAAAGTTTAGATGCTTTATGTATTTTAAAAATAAATCTGAGACATTTAGATTTTCGAAGAAAATGTATAAAACATCTGCCGTAATCCATTTTTAAGTCTTTATGGTTCTGTCTTTCACACAGAGCTCAATCCAAAGCATATTCTTCTCTTACTGGTAACACAACGTGGGGTTAAAATGGCGAGATCATTTGACATCTTAAAAATTTCTGTTGTGTCAATCACAAGGGACACATCACTCCAGTTCATTTCCTAATCTGTGTCCATGCTTTGATTCTGCAGTGGTGTATAATTTAATCTCTCATCTCTATGTGTATCTCTGGAGTATTTGTAATTCCTCTAAACCTCTGTCAAGCTGTTTGAGTTGGTCCTAGACAATTTATTGAAAGAACACAGCACAAAGGAGGCATTCATGTTTGAATCTCTACAGGGTTGTTGTTAAACATATCTGGAGGTTCTGAAGATCTATGACATATCATATAGACAAAACCTACCCTCACCCCCCCCCCTTATAGAGCACCTATTGTCTGGAAAAGAGACGTGAATGTTTTTCACATGCAGTTCCCACTCACTGGTGAGCGAGGAACAAATGGGATGCAGCCCGAGAGAGATTCTGCCTAGAAGAATGAAACTGATTAGCCATGTTGAGTCGGAATTGAGGAGCTATTTTACTTTGCAGTTCTCAAATGCTGAAGGCTTTCCAGGTCTAATGAATGGCCTATTTAACAAAAGCTCCCTGATTAACAAAAGTAAAGCTGCAAGAATGTCAAAGAATAAAAACCTACCCAAAACACAGAGCATATATGTTATTCAAGTGACCTTGGATAGTTCTTGGATAGACTAAAACTGTGATTGTGAACAAGCTGAAAGAAAGAAATCCCCAGAGCTAATTTAATTTCAGTGAATGGGACTGATTTGAAACGAGCAGAGACACTGACTGATAACCACACAATCCGATACTAAAATGTTGAATCTGCGGCGGTCCCAGTCATAGGCAGGAATAATACCACCTAAATTAAACACACTGGGTTCACAAGAGGTTAAGAGTGTAGGAGGTCATCTATAATACTGTACTCCAAGCATACTACGAAAGTATCCAACACAAACATACATAAATAAATAAACAAATCAATGGAGGATCTTCTGCACTGAAACCCTACAATATTCTCACATAATACCATCAGCAAAACCTCTCTGAGAGGAATAATGTGACATCAACAAGGACTTTCTTCTAGTCTCAACTGGTTTTACAACCTATTTTAATTATATAGTGCCACAAACACCTTTCTGATAGTTTGTATATATGCTCTTTGATGTTTTATATCATTATAATTACGGGGATACAGCAATACAACTAGACTATAACCTGGAGCTTTCGTAGCTTCTTTGGAACGTGTGGGGTCAAGGTGCTCATTTGTGGTTTCCCTGAGGTTTGCCTCTTCTCCTGTGTAGAGAAAGCAGCTCTTACCTTACACAAGTGACAGCCCCACAAGTATCTATACAGATTCTCAGTCATGCTGGTCATGGTTATTCCAAAGATGCTATACAGCGGCAACTAGCACGATTGGACCTGTGCAAAGCTAACCCGAACCTGACTTGAAAAAATGAAATTTTAAAAGAGAGAGATCTAACTAGATGAAGACCTGGGCACAACCAGATTTGACCTGGACAGGCCTGAATCAATGCAGTTGACTACAATAGCCCTGAACAGAGAGCGAAGACAAACAACGGCCGCATTGACATGTCAATTAATTAACAGGCCCTAAGGATGGAAAAGAGCAGCATAATAGTCTAATAATGGTAGCACACTATGTCCGCAGCAGTTGACAGTGCACAGGCTCATGTCCATTCAGATCCATATGTTGACATCTTAACACACTGAACTGAGACTTGAGAGCAAAAGGAGATCCAAACCCACTTCATTAGACTGAGCAGACTTTGGACTCAATCTGAATTTGGATCCGTAAAGACCTGTACTGTGGAACGGTACATTCATGTGTGTGTCAGATACACATGGACTGTACGGTACGACTGATCCTCGTCCTGAGGATCTGACTGTGTTCTGCATTTGTAAAGTGGTTGTTGTACACACCTGTGACCAGTGACCTTTAAGATTTACAACACCTGCCCCTTCTGTCAAGTGGGGACTGGGACTGAGACTGGACAATCATGAAACATAAATACTCACCTAGATACTCAAACGCATATAACTCACATGTTACTGTTTCCTTTCAACATTTTGTCCATCAATATCATCGTTTACAATTCCTACAATTCTTTGTATCTTCAATACTGAAAATCACACTATTATAAATGTAGTTTTGGATCTCTTACTGGATAGCTATCAGTATTTAGAATCTGTTTTATGCACAGAAGTGATTGCTTTCATGTATTCTCCATTCATAATGAATCTCCATTGATTTCTTTCAAAAACCATCCAGAAGTGCACCAACTTTTCAGTAACTCTACTAATCCTAATTGACTGTTTTCACTCAGCTTTTCAAATTAAATTCTACTTATTGACTAATTATTCATTTGAAGATTTCTGGATGGAAACTTTGCTTTAGGCTGTGTGTTATCAGACCATCAAGTGCTGCTCAAATTCTTTGTGTGTGTGAGTGGAGACAGCAGAGAGAGGAGTTGCACCAATAACACCAGCCATCTGTTGGACGCCAGAGAAGACTCCACGTCTCCACACCTACCTCTCTGTCTCTCTCGTTCATATTGTTTCTTTCTCTCTCTATCTCTCTATCCCTATATCCAATATCTTTACTCTGTCTGTTTTCTTTCTGTGTGGGTCTTTCTCTTGTTTCATCTCGGCCTCCTCCTTTTTTAATCATCCGTATCTCAGAGGCCAGCCAGGGAGCAGGGTGGGGCTAGATTTGGGAAAAAAAAGAAACATTAAAGTCTAAAACTGGATTAAGGTGTAGTTTGCTAGTTTATATGGAGTTTCTTTGGTTTCCTTGTGTACAATGTAGAAATAATTAACCTTTAAGTAAGGAAATAAAAACCAGCACTTGACAAATTGGTCCCGACTGTTAACTTTGCACAATCCAAACATACTAAATGTCGGTGTGGGCTTAAAAGTTGCTTTTAAACTGTGTGAGTTTGTGTGTGCGTGTAATCCCCATGTGGTTTGCCTAGTAAGCACACCTGACAACACAGGTACACCCATCACTACAATAAACCCATTGTGCAACTGTTTGTATGCAGTTATGCTTGAGGATGTGCATACTGTACATGTATGTGCATGTGTGTATGTGTGGTTACAACCAAGGGTTTGATTACAGAGTGATAGAGGCCCTTGTCAACTCATTACACATGAATACAATGAGAGCAGAGAGGGATTGTGTGTGTGTGTGTGTGGTAATGTAAGTTGATGAGGGAAATGAAATCAAAACAACAACAGTCTCCAGTCTCTGTCCGTTTCTAGTATCTCAGGTCTTTCTGGCTGTTAACAGTCAGTATATCATCATCTACCGTGTTGTTCTTTGGGCTTAGGCGCTGTATTATGTAGCAGCATCTAGTAAGGAGGTTTATAGTTCAGGGATTTATAATACATAGTTAAGGTATTTTTGTAATGTTCAGGTACTTTTTAATACATATTTCAGTGAGGCGTTGGCAGTAGCTAAGCTAATTCTGCTTTTAGGCATCACGAGGAAGGCAATGGAGGCATGTGATCCAAAATGCTGCAGCCAGAGTTCTGACTGGAATTAGTAAGAGAGATCATATTTCTCCTACGTTAGCTTCTCTCCATTTACTCCCTGTAAAATCCAAAATAGAATTTAAAATGCTTCTTCTCACATATAAAGCACTTAATAATCAGGCTCCATCTTATCTTAAAGAACTCATAGTTCCATATCTTCCAAGCAGAACTCTGCGTTCTCAGACTGCAGGTTTACTTGTGGTTCCTAGAGTTTCCAAATGTAGAATGGGAGACAGAGCCTTTAACTGTCAAGCCCCTCTCCTATGGAACCAGCTACCAGTTCAGGTTTGAGAGACAAACACCCTCTCCATATTTAAGACTAGGCTTAAAACTTTGCTTTTTTTGAAAAGCTTATAGTTAGAGATGGGTCAGGTGACTAGTTCTGCCGGAGGTTTCTTCCTCTAAAGGGAGTTTTTCTTCTCCACTGTTGCCTAAAGCTTGCTTAAATGAGATTGTTGGGTTTTCTATGTAATTTTCTCTACAATTATACTTTGTAAGGTCTTAAACCTTACACTGTGAAGTGCATTGAGATGACTTCTATTGTGATGCTATACAAATTCCCGCTCACTACTGGACTTCCTTACCGGCAGACCTCAGGTACTGAAAGTTGGCCAGTTTATCTTCTACACAAGTACACTAAGTGTAGGAGCTCCTGAGCCCCATCCTCTACTCTCTCTACACATGACTGCGTGTCCTCTCACAGATCCACTTCTGTTGTCACATTTGGTGATCATACTGTGGTTCTGGGCCTCATAACTAACAACAATGAGACTGCATACCTGGATGAGGTAGAGAGACTGTCATCATGATGCCAGGATAACTGTCTCTATCTGGGAGTGAACATCTCAGAGGACCTGACTTGGTCTAACCACATTCAAGCCCAGATTAATAAAGCCAGACAAATTCAGGGTTTCACCAGCAATTCTGAAAACTCTCTATTTAGGGGCCATGGAAGTTATGTGAACACAGTGTGGTATTGCTAAAACGATGTTGGATTCCATAGTTTTCTTTGGACCCCTTTCCCAATTTGACCGGTGACGACATGTTTAGCCACATGTTGTCATTTAGCCGCTGGTGTCCCGCAAACAATGTGTGCTATATAGACAACTGGAAACTCATGTAAACACATCCTCCCCATTGTATATCAGATCTCTCTTCAGATCTAAATCCCTTTTAGTGAATGATTTGGTAAGTGACTATCAAATAGACTTATTTTGTCTTACTGAAACCTGGCTGCAGCAGGATGAATATGTCTCTCTGAATGAGTCAACCCCCCCAAGTCATGTTAATTATCATGTTCCTAGAAGCACAGGTCGGGGTGGAGGACTAGCAGCAATCTTCCACTCAAGCTAATTAACCAAACCCAGACCTAAACATATTCACTCACTCTTAGCCTCTCTGATCCAAATTGAAAAAGTCAAAAACCAGTCCTGTTTGTTTTTGTGTACCGTCCTCCTGTCCCTTAGCTTTTTTTTTCTATCTGATTTAGTTGTTAGTGCAGATAAAGTCATTATAGTGGGTGACTTTAATATCCATGTAGATATTGATAACTGCCCACTTTTTTATTTAGTAGTTTTTTTTTTCCCAAAACCCTATTTTATCAGACAAATTTTAAATAACTTTTCAATTTATAGTACTAAACTGTACTTCACCTAAGAATAAGATTCACTACAGTAGATGTTTATCTGAAAACGCTGTTGACAAAATTATGGAACTGATTCCATCTTTTATAATAATAATAATAATACTGCAGCCTCACGCCTAACAATACTTAATACTGTAACCCCTCTGAAAAAAAAGTTAGTGAATCAGGAAGGAAGCACCATGGTACAGTTCACAAATCTGTAGCCTAAAGCTACGTAAGCTGGACAGTAGGTGGTCTTCCACTAATTTAGATGAATCTTGCCTAGCATGGAAAGACAGCTTAATAATATATAAAAAAGACCTCCGTAAAGCTAGAACCACATATTATTCCTCATTAATAGAGGCAAATAAAAACAACCCCAGCACTGTGGCCAGACTGACAAAGAGTTATAGCTCTGTCGAGCCTACTATGATTCATTTGTAAGACCTCACTTGTACTAAGACTGCTTCTTCCCGTAGATCATGCTGAGTAAATTTCAATAATTCATATATTTAAACCATCAACATGTCTCTTAGACCCTATCCTGACTTGACTCCTCAAAGACGTCTTACCTTTGATTAGCACGTCCATATTAGATCAGATCAATCAATCAATCTTTACAAATAGGCTATGTACCACAGGCTTTTAAAGTTTCGGTAGTCAAACCCCTACTAAAAAAGCCTACTCTGGACTCAGGGGTTTTAGCCAATTATAGATCAATATCCAATCTGCCCTTTATCTCTAAAAACCTTGAACAAGTAGTTTTTCCCCAAGGGGATCAATAAAGTATTTCATTATTGTTATTAGAGCAATTATATGATCACCTGCACAGTAATAACCTGCATGAAGATTTCCAGTGAGGATTTAGAGTACATCATAGCACAGAAACAGCACTGGTAAAGGTCACTAGCAATCATCTATGAGCATCAGACAAAGGACTTCGCTTTATACTCGTCATGTAAGATCTTAGTGCTGCATTCGACACTATTCGATCACAACATTTTATTACACAGACTGGAACATGTCAGTGGAGTTATAGGAACAGCACTAGTCTGGTTTAAAACTAGTTTGTGCATGTTAATGATGAGTCTTCCATGCACACAAAACTAAGTTACATAGTTTGGTTATGTGCTTGGGCAAGTGGGGTTGTTCGGTTCTGTATTCTAGTGCCTTGAGATGACTTCTGTTGTGATTTGGCTCTATACAAATAAAGTTTAATTAAATGGAATTAAATTATTTTAACTATTTTGTTTTTTTCTTTTATCCTTGTTTTTTTTTTTAATTACCAACTTGCACTGTCTATAGAGCGGAACTGATTCACACTTCACTGCTATATTGCATATCCCACACGTATTGTGTATGTGACAAATAAATCTCTTGAATCTTGAACTACAGGGTCGATACACTTCACACCTCATTATAAACCTTTGCCAGTAATAGCAATAGAATAAATTCTTATATTAGACTGTGGTGGATTTACAGCTCAAAACCACATTCTCTACCATCTTTGATGAACTCAACAACAAAGTGTAAAATCTGGAGCTTTAACTTTCACATAAGTGTGACACATGTAAGTAAGAGTTTTGAGGTGGATAAACACTAAACCTAAACTGAAAAAAGCACCTAGGTAAACATTCATTGTTTTGAATTGGAATGTTAAATAATGTTTTCTTGTGTGTATAGAGCTTCTGGAGCTGGAAAATGATAAAGGCGCCATGTAGGTAGGAGTAACAGTTGCGGGTACAAGTGTGTAGCTTCGGGGTTGGGCCGCTCATGTATTGATTACACTTGTTTCTACAATCTCCTTCTCACCACCCAGATAAATGAATAAACAAAACTGTTTGACAAAACAGTAATTATAATCCATTTCTCATGTAGTACAACTTCTAAACTTGTCTGGTTGATTTAAAAAAATTACTAGCAGCTTCATTAGCAGACACAGTCCGAGGAGCTGGGTAAAAATTATATTAAGATTTAGCATCTTTCTAAAGGCGATGCTGACAATTATATTGTAGATGCTGCTGTTAAAGCATCTTTTCTATCCCCTTGTACACCTGACTAACTTTAGATTGTTTAAATAGTATGATTCACTGCTGTGGCCAAGTGAGCCGCCATTTGCATTTTCATGATCAAATCAGCAACCAGTGGGTCAAATAACTTCATGGGGATTTGGGGAATAGCTTGGGAAATAGTTTGGATGAATGGGGTCAAATGACTTAGTTTAGCATTTAACATTTTTTGTTTAATTGTCTATGTGAACTGCAGATCTGTAACACTACTTTAATAATTCTGAAAAACACTCCAGTGCTATTATAAGGGTCAGAAATGTTTAAACTATTGAGTTTTGCAACGTAGAGTTCAATTTATTTGGAATTAAAGTGCACTATAGTCTCATGTGGCTTGAAAATCATATTCGTTTTCACATTTCACACGTTCACTGATGTAAATACAAACACTGATGCAGCGTTTGGGTCTCTATTTATTTAAATGTTAGTTTAATAGTAATTGGTATCCTGTGGTGTTTCTACTGTGTTCTAGATCAAAATAGACTTAGATATCTCAGGTCATAATCTGAGTCAAATGCTGATAGTCCTGTATGTTCAAATGCTTATATATGGCACAACAAAGAGACACTAAAAACTCAGTGAATATTGTTCCAAATGTTTAAAATTTCATTGTTAACAAGCCCCACATTACCAAACTGTGAGACACAGCCACAAGGCAAAACTATAAATCAATTTGGTTTAGAATAAATTACAATATTTTGACACGATGAAGTGTGTGTTTATTCTAATGCTCCTTAACTGACAGTAGCTCACAAATCTTCCTCTAAAAGTTAACCGTCATTAAAGTTCTACTTTGACTAGTGCTAATTAAAGAGAATATTGTGGTTGGAAGCGGGTGGAGGTCTGTAGGAGCATGGGGAGTAAGAAAAGAAGAATTGCATTTACAAAGTGCCACTTTTTGGCTGATTATAACATGTGCTTCTCATGTTTTTACAGATCAGATGTTTCAGTTACTTGAGCACATGTTCTCGATAATCAGCCGATTCAGCAATGGATGGATGTACGCACAGACACACACAGACACACACACACACTAGGACTGTTCATGAATAATCAATGCTAGAATCAGATTTGTTGGGTGGTCGTGTCGATCAGGCTTATCAAGTTAAATAGAATCTTATCAGTGTAAGCTGTGAAAATTAGCTGCCGTTGCTTTGCAATCACAGCAGGTCTGGTATTTTGGCGCAGGGGGGAGTGTTGGCGTGTTCTGCAAAAGGAAACGTGGATTTTTGTTTTTTGGAACATATAAGCAGGACTCAGGAAGTAAAGCAAGATGTGCAGCTCTAAATGATGGTTTGTTTTGTTAAAAAATTTAAATATAACTAAAATACAAAATAATGAACAATTTTATTTTTATTTCATAACAGAATTGTTTGGTTCCACATTCCATATTTCATTTTATACATTAATAGTGGGTAGTGTTGTACAAACCTTTAGCCAATCACATACTTACTTTCTCTCCACATTGCTCGCTAACGCCTATGTAACTTCTGTTGTTGTTGCATTAGCAAAAGACCCAAGACACACTCCCATAGAATAAGCTGGTGAAACCGAGCAGCTGCAACAACACAGCATGCTGTATTTCATGAGGTGCATTTGTTTTTGTATTTAACTACAGCTCTAACAGGTGGTCAGCCAACACATGTAACTCCATCTCATTAAATATTAAGATGCCTAGTGGCACATTCAGGTACTACATCAGATTACAGTAAATAACAGTACAGACAATTACTGGCAGTTACCTTGTATGTATTGACACCACTGCATCGCTGCTGACCATGTACACTCTTTCATGGGAACAATATTCCCTGTTAGCTGAGGCCTCTTTCAGCAGGATAATGAGTGTGTGCATCATATTTTGGTAGCAAAAGGGCGACCAACACAATATTAGGCAGGTGGTTATAACAATGTTATGCCTGATCAGTGTGTATTTTAATCACTAATGGTGAATAATTTAACATTAACATCTCTGATACATTATATATAATGTTTAATAACAGTGGTGACACACTCCAAATCTAATCCCCTTCACTGTTACTTTCAGTGAATTAGGACTTTGTGATACCTGAGTGTGTCGTCTATCAGCTGATAGTGTAATCTCAGGTCCTTTGTACATTAGTTTGACTTTAATTATACACGGCACTCAGAGTCCCTCTATAACTTTAATTAACCATTAATAACACAGGCTTTGTGTGATCTACAGCACTTTGGTATTCTGCTTTTGTCATGGATGAGTATATAGAGTGGAGCTCCATTTGTCTTGTCAGTGCCTGTAGTAAAGCAGCAGCATCTTTGTATTTCTATTTAATGTTGAACTTATTTGCCAAAGAACATTTTCAGTTCTCTTATTTTGACAGAGGGACATAATTTTACATGTCACAAATATAGTTGAATGAGTCATTTAACAGTTGACTTAGAAAATCATTTAAAATGTGCACCATGCCACAAGAACACAGACACACAGACACCTGTAAGCCAAATGTAAAACCTAAACTACTGACTGAAGAACAGATGAATGGGCAAGCAGACATACAAGCTCATATACATACAAGTATATATACATACAAGTATGGCTGTCTAGACACTCATGCATTCATAATGAATTCTCTAGCCCCATGCTTTAACTATAACTATCACTAACTAAATGGCAAACCATAATAATTAATAAAACTAAAAACAAGTTTCAGCCCTCAGACAGTCCTTTGTGTAATGTACAGCCAAACAACTAGAAATACACGCTCCATTGTGTCAATCAGGAAACCTGCTGAAGGCAGTTGTGATGGGCAAAAGGAAGAGCAGGCAAGCTGCAGCTAAGCCACACACACACACACACACACGCGCAAACACCTCATCCTTCCTCTGTGCCACACACACACCGCACTAACGGACACACACTCCATCTCTAATGTAGTGAAGGTCAGGTTTCTCAGTGAAAAACACACAGCATGGACAGAGCTCGCCAATGTCACTGCAGGGAAACGAGCTGTCAGTGGGAAAGGAAGGACTAACAGTTGCAAAACAATACAAAGGGGACAACAAAGTATATGAGCGAATGGTAAATACATAAATAAATACCAGCTGTTCATATGATGTTCACAACTTTCCAACTTTAGACACTTTGTTGTGTTGCGACTGAACCGTCATTTCCTCAAAGACAATGAGCAGCTGTGTTTTCATGCTGCAAAGTTTCTCAGGACTCGAACAGCTGACCGACAGTTTGTGTAAATGTAGGAGGTGTTGTCCATGTAGGTATGTCGTTTAAGTTACCACAGAAACATGAAACACAATCCTGTCCGAGTAAAATAAGTTCATGAGTTCAATGTTTATAATGGACACATTACCAAAGCTTGTGCTTCCAGTAGCGTGAATGTTAATAGTTAGTAGGTCTTGTTTGAAACTCTCAGCTAAGAGAACAACCAGGAATAGATGAAACATGACCAAATTAACAAATAATGTCTACTAAACAAGTGACTGCCTCATTTGTTGTCGTTTTGTGTCCTATGGTAGGAGGCGTGGGGGAGCCTTTCACCTGCCTGTGCCCAGGAGCCCATTTCCTCCTGATTGTTCGATGGTGCAGTGAAGAGCTTTATAAAATTAGCAGGAAGGATTTTATAACCCGCAAACTTATCAGTGTTTTTTCTTTTGGCATGAAGTAGCAGAAGCCTTTCCACAGAATAGGGAGTAAAAAAGATATATCTGAGTATAACAACACTATTGTGTGATACTGTATTGATTGTTATTTAATCATTTATTTTATAACTCTTGTGCAGTCATGGTAAACAGTGGGTTATGTTGTGTTGTGTCTAAATGGCTAGACAGCAGTGGGGTGTTCTTTATACTATACCAACTTTCTTGAAATTAGATTTTTTTTTTTTTAAATCTCAATATATGGCCTTGCTTACACTATTGTAATATATTGAATCGTAACCCCTGTATTGTGATATGTATTGTGCATATCGAATCCTACCAATACAGCAGCTTCAGCTTCATTATTCCCAGACCTGTAGGAGAGCGTCTGTTCTCCTGTATAGACACACTGACAGCTAATATCACATTGCATTTCAGCTAAAGTTGAGCCAAGCCTAACTTGTTTGCCTGACAACCCCGTGTGTTGTTGCTGGAGGCTTGTGCACTGACACCCCTGTTGAATTTGTCTGAACAGGGCCCTTTTTCATTTTGTCTTTGCACTAGTACAGTAACACTATCTCTGTGGTAAACCATGGATCAGGACATCTCTCACACAGTTCAACACACAACATCAGGTCCTTTTGTTTCTGATATGTTCTCATCTTGTATTAAAACTTACATAACTTGTGCAGAGCATGAAACGATATCTTTAATCACATTATTTGTGTTGTGATCTTCCTTCACTATTCTGACAATGTAGAGTACAACCAGGCAAAAAAATATCCATAGGATGAAGTAACTGGTCAAATCAGCGTATGTACGTACAATTCCTCTTTAAGACTGATCAGATGACCCAGCACTAGTTGTAAGCCATTTATTAGTTTGATCTCGTACATGTAAAGAATCATTAAGTACCCAGTACTAAGTGTCCGGCCTTCATTTATCTCTAGTGCAGTAACAGAAACAGCCCTGATGATCATTTAGCTGCAGCAGATTATGAGAATCATTCATATAGTGAGAGTCTTTACATCCACCACGTCTGCCTCTCAGCTCCACAGAGACTGAATATGAATCCTCTCTCAAAGTAAAAAGAAGACTGAACTTAGACCTAAAGCACTCAACACAGCAGACATGCAAACACACACACACACACACACACACACATTTTTGTATGGCGGTCAGTGTGAGGAGACTCGTTGACATAATTTCCTAGCCCCCCACTGTCACGTAGGCCATACTAATCTACTCTGTTACAAGTTCGAGCTGGTCCTCACAATGATAGCCATACAAACAAACAGACACACACTCAGAGCATGTGTCAGACAAACACTGCCACACAGATATCACACAACCAAGCAGCCAAAGTTTTCTCGAATAATGACAGAAGAAGGCATGAGAAAAGTGACAGGGTGAGAAAACGGGGGATAGGGATAGAGTGAGAGATAATGAGAGCAAAACAAAAGGTAAGATGGTGGCAAACGGAGAGGAAAGGAGGAATAAAAAGACACAGGTGGGTGGGGATGGATAAATAACCCCCCCACGGCTCTTCTAAACCTTCCACACATATTGGACCAAATGGATCAGATTTTGACCATAAAAAGAATCAATTTGCAAGATTTGGGAAACTCACAACTAACATTTCGCAATGACTGTCTATGTGGAAAATCTTTCAGGTCAGTGTGCATCATGTGCTCAACACTGAAGCTGCAGTAACTAGATCTGTCCACTATGTCAATAATGCTTCACAGCCCAGCGCTCATGTTGGAGGATTGCTACCTATGGACATTTGCGCGCAGGCCAAAAATCTGTGATCACACAGACTGTCTGCAGCACCAGTGCACCTACTACGCACATGCTGGAGAGTAACTGCTCATTTCATGAAGCAGTTACATACACTGTTTTTGATTCTTTCACTTATTCGTGTTGTCCGGTCAAACACAGCACACAAATGAGACCTTTTCAATTCCTCTCCCTGTTGTTACTGTCCAGAGTTGCAACGTTGTTCTGTGGCGTGCGTGTGTGGAATGTGTCTGTGTATGCATCCCGAGTTTTAGCATGATTAGAAGCATGTGCACATCTGTAAGAGCCTATTTTTCAAATCCTTGGTTCAGATCTGGATTGCAGAGCCACAGTTCAGTTCATATCTTTCCTTATGTTAGGAAAGACACCAAGTAGCTGTATTAATGTAAAGTGGTTCTGCAAGATGAAACCGTGACATAACTTTACTTCACAAAATGTAATGCAGCCATTGTAGTTAACCAGTGAATACCTCTAATGTTAATAACAAACTCTACAAACATGTAGAAATAGATTGATTACCCACACATGACCAACTGAACGAAGAATCTGCCCAAAGAGAACAAACAGGAGCAAGTGGATTTGCTCGAAGAAGAAAGACAGCTTAGAGCCTGTATGCACAATTAAACCCAGCTTATCTCTGCAGGGTTTGTGCTCTGTCTGCAAGACCCACCACACACACACACACACACACACACACACACACACACACACACACACACACACAAATATTTCGCTCGCATTCACATGAAGCACCACAACAGTTTCTGGTTGTGGTTCATGTCAGAGTCATTTCTACATTTGACCCTCAAGCGAGGGAAGTAAAGCAGTAGTAGTGTGCTATGGTGGGGAGATAAGGGTGAGAAACACAGTGAGGGTGGGAGAGACAACGAGAGAGAGCGAGCAGAGGAGCAGAGAGGACGACATAGTGCTGCATTGCAGTGGCAGAGCCAACAAATGTTGCCACTTTGTGAAGTCGGGGCCCTGTTTACTGTGGAGATCCTATCTGAGAGTTATCTTCAGGTCCCTCCCGTCTGAAGATAATCATGTATGACCCAGTGAGGGAAGAAGGACACTTGGTCAGACACATTCTGGCCTCTTTATCAGCCTGCAAGTCTGCTGCATATCCCAAAGTCATTTATCTTTCCCTTCACTCTAAAGGAGGAGAACGTACAAGTAAAGAGGATGCAAAAAGAAAGACAAGACAAAGTTTTTGTATTTTCCGGGGGATCGATGCTTCCAGTGAGAAATAAAGACAAGGATTTCATATCACAATAAGCAGCGTTAACATGCATCTGTCTGTAACAGAGAGAACCCTGAGGAAGGACAACCACTGACTGCAGCGCTGCCGAGACATTCAGCAGAGAGATGTTGTTTACTACCACCCAAACTGAAAAAAAACAAACAGGCATCACTAGCAGCTGTTTTTTTTCTAGTCACATCATAAGTATTCTCTCTAATCTAGACCAACTTAATGCTTAATGCCAGCCAGTACAGACAGTCTGGCAGGAGTCAGGCTGTGGCTGTCCTGTCAGTCAGAGGAGCTGCTGCAGAGTGGTGCAGTGCCACTCTCACTCTCTCTCCATCTATTCCTCTCTCTCACTTTCCGTCCTCTCTGTTTAACTCTCCTTTTGTACACCCTAAAAACTGCCCACTGTCTTTTCTACGTTCCCATCTTTTACCTCTACATATTCATATCCTTTGGTCCTAAACTCTGCGTCTTCTCAACATCCCTGCTGATTCTCTCCTTCCTTTCCTGACCTGCATTCCTTCTTTTCTTCTTTTGATCTGCTCTCATTAATATCCAAGATCTTAAAGTTCTTTCTTTCGGTCCTGTAAAATAAGCTTTAAAAATAATAAACTGTAATTATTATTATTAGCCTATTAATGTTTTATTTGATAATTTGGATGGATTTTGATCTGATCACTCAAACCCCTTTCTGAGGGGGCCTAGGACTTAATCAAACACATATTGTTTATAGTATAAATGCGTCCTGATGCTTCCCCAACAAGGAGGAGACTGGTAATATAGGACATGATGGTTGATATGGTGAAGGCATGTCAGACCAGGCCAGGTGTACTCATTCCTCCACATGACAATATGATGGAATATGTCTGTTGTGAATATATTAACAACCTATTTTCAGGTCGGAATGTATGTTGTATGTTAGCAGAAGTGAGACAGCAGTAACGAACCAGAAAGCAAGTGTTTTGCAAGAGACCCTGGAGATGCACATATACTTTATAGACAGGTGTGAACTACGATGTGTCTGTACACTTGTGTTCGCATCATCAAAACGCATTTTGAAACCAAGTCAGAATAGGGTCATAGTGAGAGCGAGAAAGCCATTTATCAAAGGGCAGTTTGTGAAAGACAGCATAGTGCGGCTGGGAACACGCTCTACTCAGCGTGTCTGCAAACACATTTCCAGAGGGGGTCTCTTTGATACACGAGAAATTCCAAGAATTCAGCGCCTATTCTGTTGAGCTTGATGAGCTCTTGAGCTTAATAAGTGCTCAAGTTGCTATATATGTCAGGGTGTTAAAGACCAATTTGAAGTGACTGAAGAGGTGCTTAATCCGACTGTGATGCATGGGAAAACTATGGCCAAAGATATATTTTAGTAGTTGTGTGAATCAGCTGAAAGTTTTTGTCTGTCAGGGAACTGGCTGAAACAACCACTGATGATTCCTCATGTATGTCAGAGAGGGGAGCAAAGGACTGGATGTCCTGATCCTAGCTTCTGGTTTTTTCCCTGTCCTTGCCTCTTCCAGCTTTCCGTAATCACGTCACGTAGGTTCACTCTACTCTCCAGCCTTTTGTTCTGGACCATGCCTCTGCCTCTCACTTTGAAAGACCATGAGTTGATCATCCTGATGTGATTTGGACCTCTGCTCTCTCCCCTGGTTTTTGCCCTTGAATTCTTGGACAACTCTGCTATCTCCGAACTCTGACCGGGACGTGATTCTCTGGACCTGGCTGTTGGACTCTAGACTAGGTAGTGATATCTTTTTTTGTTATCATTTTGTCTATAAACAACTTGTATTTGAGCACGCAGTGGATGCCAATTTCAACATCCGCCATTTTGTCTCCGGGAACCCAAACTCCCAGACTCACGTGAGCCGCTTCGACCAAAACTAGTCAGTCATCCAGAATACACACTCCCAACTTCAGTCCCTGTTGCAAATTTATCAGTAACGTTTCCTTTGTACTTACCTGGCTCTCCTCCTTAGATCCTGGCTGCTGGTCTGCACAGTCACCTGTTATCATGCACTCACCTTGTCACAGTGTCTTAATAAATTCCTTAATCTCTGCTTCTAACAGCATCAGGCATTTAAATGGAGTCCTTATTAAAAACAAATCACTCTTCAGTAAATGCCTAAAGTTGCAACATATCAGCTAAAATACATAACCTACACCAAATCCCAGGCCTTGCAGCACCCTTTTGCACCTTTTTGGGGGTCTTGTGGAGGAGCAGGGAGGACAGCATGTTCCTGATCTTCATGATTCCAAGTGGGTTTTTAGTTGACATTACATAAGAGCTCAATATACTCTGTAAAGCTGCAGAGCCTAAACCAACATGTCACTGTGGCTTTTGACAATGTCATAGCATTCACCACTAAACATCAGCCACTTTCTGACATGCATGGCAGGCTCTTGTGGATCAGGCAGGTCATTGGTGATCATTACTGTATGTTGTTGCCTTGAAGTAGGTACAGCAGGAAATTGACCAGCAATTTGCTGACTTCAAGTCTCAGACATTTGTCATTTGATGTGGACAGTGTCCCAAGTGAGCTACAAATGGAACTGAAAGAGCTCCAGTGCAGCAGACCTGAAAGGCAAGGTTCAAGAGGGAGAAGCACACATGAGATGATTGGACAATTTTTTGAGGCAGGTCAAACTCTTCAAGCATGAGTCTGTTCTGAAGCATGTACTATAGCTCAGAGAGAACAACCTGGCCAGTGACATCCACGTAATTTAAATTTTAGAGCTATGATCTTAAACTTTCCTGACCATTTTGCTACAGTTTTTTTAGACAAACTCCTCATCCCTCCTTTTCATCAAGCTCTTCTATTTTGTTCAGGGCCATGGTAGGTTCAACCTTTAACAACCAGATTTCTTTTCCACGGCAACAGAGAGCCATATCATTATATCTGTGTACAACACCACTTTCCACAGTGTTCCTTTGCAAATACCGCTCCCGGCATTATGAGGCTACACTGATATATAAACATGATTGGTCCAATGCATTTGTACTGCTTGCAGTGATTGTTATAGATGATGAGTACAACACTCATATCACGTAATTACGTGACTATGTTTTAATTCTTCTAAAGTTGTGTTATGTATATTAATACAATAAATGATACACAACATTTTTTTCATCTTGTTGGTGACAATAATTTAGCCGTATTTGAATGGCTAAAAAACTACAAGCATGGTCTTTTGTCTTTTTTGCTCTTACTTGTTTCTGTCCGCTCTCTTCACTGAACTCTTGTCCATCACCCCCACCCTCCAATCCCTCTTCTGCCTCGTCCCTCTATTCAGAACCCTTCTCTTCTTTCCACATCTTCCCTTCACTTCTCCTTCAGATTCCTCTTCACATTTATTCTGCTGAAAAAAACTCCTCTCATACAGTTATTCGGTTCTCTCTGTGCTGTGTCTTGCCACTCCCTCCTTCCCTCTTCCCCCCCTCATGTCCCTTCTGTAATTTTTTTTCTCTCATCCTCCTCCCATCCTCTTCAGAGAGCCGTTCTCATCTCGTCTGCTGAAACGCTTTCTCTTCTCCCAGGGCAGGGATCAACCACAGCCCATTTCACACATGACAGACTGTGATGTATGCCAGTGATGTATGTATGCTGCTAGAGGTGGTGCTACTGATGAGTAGCAATGGAGATAGGTTAATGAGCAGGGAGACCTGCGTGTGTACACAAAGTCTGTGTGTGTGTGTCTCGATGACGGGCAACAGAGCTGACAGGAATTGGAATTAAATTTCAATTCGCTATGCTGAATAAATGCATTGAGATTCTGCTCATACATTCAGAAATATTCTCAACCAAAAAAAGGTTCAGGAATTTTCTTATCCCTTGTGACTGAACTGAAACACCAAACAGAGCAGGGAGTTATCAATACACTCCTTCAGTCAGAAGTCATAAAACTTTGAGGGAGAAAGCAAACAGAGAGGAGAAAAAGGAAAACATTACATTACATACAGTACATGTGTCTCATAGAGGACACGAGGTGCGGACACAGGTTACACTGCTCAATCCCATATTAATCAAATGCAGCAGTTCTACTACAGTTCAGTATTTGGAATGTGTATATGTGACTGTCGCAGTGAGCAGCATGACTCGATAAATGTCTGTTTTTGGAAGCGTGTACAGTCAGTGAAGAACTTTAAGGCTGACTCGCTTCCTCTGTTGAGCATAAAGACAGGGGCAATTCCTTTGTGTTTCTGGCTAACAGCACAGCGTAAGTGGTGAGCAGTGATTTGACAATGCTGAGAAGTTACTCAGGCTTTCTTACAGTGGAGAAGCTGAACTGTACACTGCACCCGGTCGATGCAGATGGACGCCCACCCTGAACCTGGTTCTGCTGGAGGTCTCTTTTCCTAAAGGGTGGCTTGAGATGACTTCTGTTGTGATTTGACTCTATACAAATTGAATTGAATTGAATTGAATTGAATTGAATTGAATTGAATTGAATTGAATTGAATTGAATTGAATTGAATTGAATTGAACAACTCTTGAGCTGTTTCAACGTGATTACCGTAAATGTCTGATCATCCATTGTGGGGGCTGGTTTGACCAGGAAAATGTGAACAGCAGCTCATGACATAGTCACTGCTACCAGTAAAAGAACACGATCAAATCAATCGGACCCTGTAAGTGTCACCTTCTCTTTGAAAATGTTAGTTAAAATCGTCATGTGAGCTAAGTGTATTATCACACCCCTATTATTTAGGTATTAAAAAAATCTTACAAATTAAAAAAAAGGCACAATAGCTGAGTTAGTGCATACAAATAACTAACTTATTTCTTATACTAGTATTTTAAGCCAGCATTACCTCCAAGAAACATTTGTGTGGTTACAGTTTGAATTATTGTCTGGAAATATTAATTTTGTGTGAAATCAATGACCGGATGTGAATTTTCTTTGTACCAAAGAGAAAATTTTAGATTAAAGAAAATCTCTCATATGTGACACTTACAATAAAATATGTTTTTGTGTCTGGTTTCTGCACAATGCCCAATGACTTTAAATGCTTCATAAAGTAATTAGACCTATAGTTCAATAAAATGACTTTAACAGTTGTGCCTGCATAATTCTTCACTGAATACTGAATCTATATATTCTGAGCGCACTCACACCCACAGACAAGTGATGTAATGTGGGCATTTAGTTCCTTAAACTTTTTGCCTATTCCGTTCAGCTTCGTTGGAGACCCAATCAAATCAGAGTCCACCAGCATACAGAAGAGTCTTGGCATGTGATGAGGCTCTGCAGGAAAAGAGGCCACCAGGCAGACAGGAAGAGCCAATGTAAGAGGGAGTCAGCCGAGTATCTTGAGCAGCACAGTTGTTCTTTGGGGCCCAGTGCCATCTGTCCCAGGGCTGTGGAGGACAGGCCAGGAGACGAGCTACCCTGACAGCATGTTGCTGCCATATGCTGCTGGAGCATGTACATCGACAAACTGGCATGCATGACAATGGCATGAGATGCTATAGTAGGATCTGCACCAAACTTTGCTGACCCTAGCTGGTGTGTTCTGGTTTGCAGGTTAGAAAATGCCACTGAAAGAGACACACTGAGCACAGCTTGATATTTGCTGGTACACAAACTACACTACAAAGGGCTTTTAGTGTTCTAGTTCTAATTAGGTCATGAGAAAACAACATTAAACTTAAAATACCATTAGATCAGATGAGTGACTTTAAAAAGCACTGTAATACTGCTTCTGATATTTGAAACATATTCATCAGTACACCTGACTCCACATAAGAAATACTATGTAATTCATGCTCTAGGAGCAGTGCCATTACTGTCCAGTGCACCAGTGATAGCATTTCTGGTACCCCTCAGGTACTGTGTATGGTTCTAGACAAGGCAAGAGCAAATGTAGAGAATGAAGAAACAAATGATCCTTCAAATTCAATACTGTAACTTGGAGGCTCAAAGTGCACCATAATCACAACATTAACTAATTAAATTAAAACTTGTTAGTCCAATGCCACCAGACCAAAAGTCCTTTATCTTCTTGACGTCACAACAATGTAAAGTCAGTGGAGTGAGTGAGAGTGTGTACTGTAGATGGGGTTTCTGCAGAAACAGTAGTGTACAGTGGAATGTATTTCTATACAGAGCCTGTGCATTTCATAGTACATAACATACTATAGTGTCTCTTCTAAGCATATAATGTATGAGTGAACATGTTGGGCTACAAAAAAATTAAAGACAGTCTGACATACAAACATATTCTCATGAAAGCAAGTGGAAATGACCGAGACAGGGTTACAAGTAACAGAGAGGTGAGAGAAACAAGGTAAACAGATACGGGGGGACAGATGGACATGAGGACAGCTAGAGTGGATGGGGAGGTCTGGAAGCAGGTAGACAAACAAAAAAAAGGACGTGACTGCCAGCAACCAGACTGCAGGTCTTATGATCTGCTCACGTCATACACAGTATGAGACAGGAAGGCTGCCACTTCCTGGCTCTGCAGCACCACACCACCACTACACACGATCACAAATCTGTCCCTCCATCACTCTCTCTCTCTCTCTAGACATTCAACATTTTTTTTACTTTACTGGAATGCATTTTCTTCTGGCTTATTCAAGCTTTGTACATGGTAGGACTTTAGATGCATGACACATTTGTTTATCTAAAAATGAATTTATATTTAGTTTAGCTTTTATAATAGATAGACAGAAGCCACAGTTCAGCACCAGGTGACCACTTCTAGCTCTAGTCCAAGACTTGTCAGGTTGAACAGGTGGAATATCTGTGACTGGTCTAAATTAGGGTTAGGGTAAGGTTTGGCATTTAGTTGTGATGTTAAAGTTGGGCTTAGAGATAAAGAATGCATTACGTCATTGTCAGACTAACGTGCATGTGTGTGAGGGACATTTCTTCAACATGTTGCATGTGCAGACAGAGGTCTACACACAGTGCCACACAACAGAACAGCTTTTGTAGTCTGTGGGATTTTATAGCTGCACACGTCACTGAAGAGTACACCCCCTCAGCCCCATTGGTGGCACTAAGCTCATTTCTCACTGACAGATTTATGGCGTTTCCATCACCTAATGTGTCTGAATGTGAGTGTGCACAAGTGTGGTGTTTGACTTGACGCCCCAGAAAGTACTGTCACAGTTGGCCAGTTGACAAGACAAGACTGCAGTGCTCTGCAGAAATAAGTAGCATCTCACACACACACGCACACACACACACACACACACACACACACACACACACTGCAGAGGTGATAAGATGCTTTCTAAAGGACAGATGTTTCCCCACTACTGTAGTAAGTTTGTGCCATTCTTTTCACATGTAAGTCACAACAGAGTGAGTCACAACTAGAGGAAGAGCTTCCTTTCCAACTTCCACATATGAACACCAGCACAGCCCAATACTGAACATTTACACGTACATTTTAGTAGAGAAATATCAAATAACTTGACGTTTAAATGTACAAATTATGTGCACTAGAAATGGTAATCAATGAAAAGTGAATCCTTTCCTTTAATCCTTTACTTTACAAGACAATCAGGCACCAAACCTAATTTCCTAATGAGAAAGACACAAATGTGCAGAACTGTGGCGTCTATGTTATGTAATGACCGAGATTTACAAAGTGACTTAGCATTGCATGCTTTCCATAAGTCAACAGTTAACCTAGGATAAGATTGGATATGTGCTCCACTTTCATGTGCAAAATCTCCACACCGTAAGATAATTTAATTATATTTCATTGAGGAAGTCAACAGGAAGTCAGCCTACTCACTGCTAATACACATGCTCAGTGGGGAATCAGGTCATTTTTACAGTTTACACATTAGAGCAAGAGCCACTGAGCAACTTTTGCAGAAAAGTGTTTGGTGACAGCAGCAAGTTTAGATAATATAGATTATAGATATAGATATATTATGACAAAGTTGACAACAAAACCAAAAAGGCTGTAAAACCCAAAGAAAAGAAGAAAATAAAATTTTAATAAAGCTGTAAACATATGTAGAATCAAGGTGAAAACTCTCTCCGGACGTTTTAGTGTGATTTACATGTTTTACATTACACATAGTAATCTGATCCACTGTCATTAGAGCAGCTTTCACTTTTCCTGTAAGAGTTTAACACCTTATAATTATGACAACTCATTTTAAAACCATACTCTGCAACTTGTTTAAAGCTCACACATTAAGTGCTGAGTGTTCATTTTCAATGCACTGAATTACAAAAGCTTTTCTCACAGGTTAATGAGAGAACTACACACAAGAAGTACACCACTTCAAGGAATTAAATGAGCAGACTGCCGACTGATGAAGCGAAAAGAACAATTCAGTCAGAAGGCTGCTTGGAAAATGTGAAACTTCTCCAGTCAGTACTGTCATAATGACTTCAGACTGCTGCTCACTGCACCACCCCACCTGCAGCATTAAGTTAAAGATGTAAACACAACTAGACTCTGTGAGAGGGCAAGAAAGGAAAAAAGCAGACATGAAATGAAGGCGAGAAAGACAGGGTGAGAGACTAGAAGAAAGGAAGTGAGTTAGTGCTGTCCCTTGGTATTCACAAAGACTTCCAGCAATTAAAGCTGTAGACCCAGAGCTGGGGAAACTTCCCTGAAGGTCTTGGCAGTGACTCTGAGGCAATTCTCCTCCACAGCAACACACACACACACACACACACACACACACACACGCGCACACCAACCAGTAACCTGAACTAACCTCCAGAAGCCTCCACTGGCCAATAGAGGCCCGTATTATTTCACATTAGCAAACCCAAATGACACGATGTTTCAAGTAGACAAGGTAGGTAGGTAGTTGGGTTTGGTGATATATACAATATTCAACAAACCACGCAGAAATTACACCCAGTTTTATTCAAACCCTAACCCAATTATTAGGATATTACTGTAAATGTAAGTGGTAAGTCTCTGTAGGTCTTCAAGGGTCCAAATCTGTGGACCTGACCTGAACGGACCCATGGAAACTACAACCAAACCTGATGTGAATAAAAAGAGCATGTGGGAGACTATATATGGCGACTATAGGTGAGAGGCTATATTCTCGACTTGTTTCAGTTTGTTTCCACCTAACATACAGCAGTATTTAAAATACCTTTTATGTCTGTTTTTTCCTGCTACACAAATCAGGAACAACATTAACACCACCTGGTGGTTTCAGTGCTGTGGAGGACAGGGAGTGGGAAAAATGGAATAAATAAAAAACCCACAAGTTTATATCTGCCGTTTTTTACTGAGAATCAAGTACAGGAGAAGCTCCATGTCTGGGGGTTTGCTTCAGGCCCCCAAATCACTAAATGCACCATTGGATTCATTCTACACCATAAACAGACATCAACACATGAACACACAAACACACAAACTTTAACACAGAGAAGACGTTCACACACTTCATTTAGTACAGCTGCCTAGTAACAGGTAGGATATTTATACCTCTAGACTACTAGCCGCGCTAATTGTCTTCATTTTATCTCACATTTAAGGGACCTTGTGAAAAATACACTTTTGATTTAGTAGTTTTTTTTTTTATTTATTATGACAAATTAAGCTGATAAAAATGTTCAAGTCAGGTCAACTGATGTAACTAGATTAGCTAATATAAGTCTATGGGATAGGTATGGGGATATAATGGGCTTTATTAACTGGTAGTATATTGTTAACTAGATCAAAAACTTACTATAAAGACATTTTTTCCAAACCAGGGTCTTATTTTAAAAGCATTTGTTTTGTTTGTGTACAAACTGAATAAACAACATGTAGTGTTCATCGTACTCAGCTGTATCCAGTGAACAATGATAAATCTCACCTGTTCTACAGCCATCTGCTATTATAATTACATTTAGTAGTGCTAATCTGCACGACACCTCGCTTGATGAACAGTAATTTAAATAATATGCATTGTTAAATGAGATTTTCAGCAACATAAAGCTCTCATGAAATCACATTTGTTGTGATAAACTCTATCAAGGTGTATGTATGTGGTATCATGACAGTAGCAGTAGCATCGTGCTCGTCAGCATTCTTCAGCACACTGACTGGAGCAAGGAAACTGAGCGGGTATTAATATCAACTGACTCAAGGAGGATCTCAAAGCAGACGTCACGACTAGTGCTGGTTCAAAATGAACGAATCCGTACATCCTACTAGTATTTTTGCTGTTAAGTAGCATTAAGTATTAAGTATTTAAGTTTAGAGTGGTGCACACTGCCTAATGGAAATAACAATATGTTGCACAAAGTCCAACACTTTGTTTAAACCACACTACCACATAAATTAACGTTTTAAACCTTTTTAACCACTGATCCTGTCCTGAGAGTAAAATTACATCACGTGCTAATTTGCATTTATGTGGCATCAGCACTACCAACTTATAAGTCTGTTAGTTTCTGCAAATCAAACAATATTTTAACGACAAATGGAAATAATACAACAATTTGTAATAGAATCAGATTTGTGTAATGGCTGAACTCTGACCACAGAAGTATGCATTCACAAGTGTAATATTTCAAATATAATAAATACTAAATACTATAAAAACTCACCGGCATGTATAAAAAAAATGAATGGCTGAATAGATAAATGATCCTAAGGTCTGTTCAAAGTGCAGTCAAAGCACAAAAGGCGCTCTGCCCTCTGATTTGAAGACTATTTTGTGGCCACAGATGTTTCAGGGAACTTATAGCGTGGCGGCGCAGTGCATGGCTGGATTAGAAAGAATGCATAATAATGGGTATGACGGTGGATGGCAATAACGCGGCTGAGGCAACCTGTAGCAGTCCACCTTCACATAATATTAAACATAAACAACACATGACTTCAGGTTTAAGACTAGGGTGATATATTGAAATATATTTGGATGATTTATAACTACAAACTGATTATTTGTCTCATAATGGGCCTTTAAGCAATATTTCTGCTTACCCTCTGTCTGAAATGGTTTGTTTAACAATTATTTGTTCAAATCAAAATGTAATTTTAGACATTTTGATTTTAACATACACTGGCTAGTTATTGCCCTCTCAGTGTAAATACTGCATCAAAGAGCTCTGGGCACCTCTCCTCTAGCCTTTCAGTCACCTTTGCAAAGTGGAAGAAATGGTTAAGGACATCATCCAAACTTACATAATAATAAAGAAGGAGAGTTCTCATAAGCTTACTAATCGCAAAGTAACTGGCAGGCGTAGATACCTCCACAGCTGATGACACAATAATAAGGGAACAATCTGTTCTACGACTGTGGGTCTGTCATTGACCACTGTGAACAGTCATGAGCAGAAAGATATATACTGAAAGATAAAAACTTCTGGAAAGATGCTGTTGAGCACTATGGAAATTCTTTGCTGTGGTGTGATTCAAATGTTCTTATATGTCTACCGGATATTTGAAGTTACTGTGGGTATTTTAATTTAGGTAAAAAAAACATTTCACATACTCACTGGAAAACTAAGTGGTGTTCAGCTCCTCTATAAAGCAGACTGCCTTAAACTTCTCAGACCCCGGGAGCCAAATTTAATCATCTGAGTCTCACTCTGGGACCCGAGCTCATTAAAATGCACTGGTGAACTTGTCATGTCACTAGAATCAGGTTGTCTCTCAGCTCCCTCTGTGTTAGACTGAAGCCAGAGAGCTTCCACTCCCCCGAACTCCCCCGCCTCTGGTGTCTGCTGCAAAATTCCCTGCAAGTTCAGCCAGAGTTCATTCCACCTTCGGATTTTTTTAAGTTGTAGCTTATGGCCTGCATATCCCCATCATGGTCTGTATCAATAATGCAGAGACCACAGCCTGCTAACTTGTGAGCATGGCTCGACAGCTCAGTGCTCAAACAAAGGCAGCCTGAAGATGACCCAGACAAGCACCGTGAGAACAAGGACACTGACTTATGGGCTATGATAAGTATACAAACAGATATACACTACTCACACAAACATACAGATGGAAGTATGGATGAGATATGACAAATGGATAAGACGTGTGTGTACAGACAAAATCAGGTGAGTGTGGCATGTGTTAACAGCCTCTCTGAAGCCAGTCTATTGAATCACCAAACAACAGCAGAGCAGCACTCTGCAGCCTTTTTTAGGTACATTCATCTTACACACAGCAAATACTGCATCTCATCAGACAACTGGAAATACTGTACAGAAATACAGCTCTGGAAGAAATAGGAGACACAATAATCACTTTCTCTGGTTTTATCCTTTATAGGTGCATGTATTGGGGAAATGAACAGCTTTGTTTTATTTTTTGTAGACTGCCGACGATATTCCAAATAAAACTTTAGAACATACACTACCACTGAAAACTTTGGGATCACTTAGAAAGTTTATTGTTTCCCACTCCTTTTTCTATCTCAGAGCCAGTTTGTGCTGCTGTCTGAAGGGAGTAGTTAACAGCATGATAAGACATTTTAACCTCCTTTCTAAAGACAACAATAGACTGAAGGGTCTCTAATGAAAGTTCTTTCTTTCTATCTGTTGGTACCTATTGGAACCTGTAAACAAACAGCTGCTGATGTTCAGGTACTAAACTAACCTAAACCATGCCATGCTCTCTTGTTTGCTCATTTGTTCAACTCTTCTCAGCTGAGCAACACAATTGCAAAGAGTTTTCTCATCATCAATTAGCCTTGGAAAATGATTAACTTGAATTAGCAGCCATACCAGGAGACTGATGCAGAGAACTGACAATTGTTAATAACAAGCCTCTATTCAAAAATGTAAATCATTCTTTGAAAATCATTTGATTTATTTGAATTTGAAATGGAATAAAATAGTTTGTGAATTACATGAAAATGACAAAGACATTTTCAAGTGATACAAAACTTTTGAGCAGTAGTGTACGTTTAAAGCAAATGACAAGATATCAAAATAACACAAAGGACGCAGAATTTGAATAATTGAGAGTAAACTGTATACTAAGAAATTAAAAGAAATCTATTCACAAAAAAAAAAAAAAAAAAAAAAAAAAAAAGTGGTGATAAGGTTTCACTAAAGAAGATTCAGAAATCACTATTTGACTGAATAACCCTGATTTGCCATCGCTCCTTTCATGCGTTTTGGTTGCTCTCCACCACTTTTTCACATTGCTGTTGTGTAACTGTACATCACTCCTTCTGCTAAAAATCAGTATTCAGGTGATCACCTAATCACTACCTCATGAAGCTGAAATAGATGTGCTGTATGACTTTAACAGAAGCTGGATTCCAATGAATGTCTATTTAAAGTCTATTTTACTTGCAGTGGTCCCTTATTTTTGTCTGGAGCTGTATGTCCAAATATTCCAAGAATGGAGCGAGATGCTCTTTTTCCCCACAGACCAAGAAGTTACTGTCGAGACTCTGCTTTTGTAGTTTCCAGTGAGATTCATAGTGTGCAATGCTGTGATATGCTATGCACAAAAAGAGCATGTAAATCTTTAATTTGAGTAAAATGGAAAAACCAGGGGAACGGATTCAGTGTGAAATGTGTGTCTCGTTCTCCAGTCTTCTCCCCGAACAGAGGCTTCACTTAAATATTAAATCGCTACTTAAGGCTTTGTGGTTAAATGACGCTCTCCAAACAAGAACAAACTGTATTTAAAGCACTATAGCAGCAAGTCAAAGCGCTGTTTGGCTTTTGTGAGACTCACTTTCAACAGTAAAACAATATCTAATTGCTGTCTCAAGGACTTTTAGGTTGTTTCTGTGGCTTCTTAACTACTTCATCAACAACTTAGTGTGGCAGTTTCCAGCATACTCCTAATCTAGGGGAGCAGCGGAGCTATTATCTGAACGCTATCTTCTGCAGAGCTGCAGCGTGTGAGAGCTACATGGGTTTCTGAAAAAGAAAAGCTTTACATAAATAAGGACTGAGGACTCAAGGTCTGTTCTTTCACAATGACCATAATATACGGGGCAGAGTCCTACGTGGCACAGTGAGAAACATTTAAGCAGACAATGTTGAAGAGTGTCTCTGTTTCTATGTCTGTACTTCTAGTTCTAGGTGGTCTAGGTCTGTCCAGCAAACAGGGCTCATACAGGCTATACTGTAGCTAGGGGACATCTGATTTTGGTCCCCACCCAAAGGCCCTTTGCGGGACATGATTAGAATGCTGTTGGTGTCTCCAATTAAATAAATAACTCAGGTGGATGTTGTTTTGTTGCATTACACAACTTTTCCAGCGTCTTCTTGCTCCTGTCCCTGCTTCAAATTCTAAATGTGCAAAAATAAATAAACAATCACAATTCAGTCTCAGTTTCAACATGTGTCGAATGTGACGTAATATTTTCAAATACAGATCTGAAATTCTTTGAAAATCATTTTGTTTTGTATTGACAAATCTCTTTTTGTGTTAAAACTCCTGAAACTGAAACAGAGATCTGAAAAATGTTTGTCATACTTTGGCTGAAGAAAAACAATTGATGTTTATAGTGCTTTTCAAAGAGTGTGATACATTTAAACATTTTTTTAGATGCTGCCAAATTGGTTAAGACATTTTTCCAAAACATCAGATTTTATTACAGAGCAGATTGAAATCAAAATAATAAACACAATGAACTTTCCTTTATTAATGAAACAGCGGAATGAGAAATCTATTTTGGACAATTACATGAAGCAAAGGCTACGAAAGAATACGTTCAGCCAGCTTTGAACGAGAGGTGTTGGTTTCTTCTGTGCACACCAGGCTGCAGCAGCAGCTCTTCAGTCTGTTATCCCATTGTTTTCACTCCATAAAGTCACATAGACAGCACTTAGTGCAGGTACACAAAAACAGGCAGTGTATTTCTTTATACAACACACACACACACACACACACACACACACACACACACACACACACACACACACACACACACTGGTGCAGACTGGCACTTGTCTTTGCCAGTCTCGCGCCTTCGGTTTGTAACATAATGCTGTCAAAATTTGGTGTGTCGCGTGGACTGTGAGACGGACGAGGCTGTATTATCAACAACTGACTGGGGCTCACGTCTTGCATATGTGTGAGTCTGTATGTGTAGTTAAGCTGTAGTTCATCGTGTGAGTGAGTGAGTGAGTGGGTGAGTGAGTGAGTGAGTGAGTGAGTGAGTGAGTGAGTGGGTGAGTGAGTGAGTGAGTGAGTGAGTGGGTGAGTGAGTGAGTGAGAGTTCAGGTTAAGGCTGATCTGTCAGCTGCAGACAAGCCCCGTCAAGTATCCCTCGTCTGTCTAACACACACACTCAGCCTCTTGCCTCCAGAGGTGAGAAGCCGCTAATTGGCAAAGGGAGAAACACACACACACACACACACACACACACACACACACACACACACACACACACACACGCAGACTGACGGTCAGTCAGTCTCTCACATGCTCGCACACACACAGACGGGTAAGAACAAAGAGACAGACAGAAATACAAACGAACAGATGGACACAGACGTCTGGCTCTGGGAAGATGTTGTACATTGAGCTGCGTGTGAAGCAGACACACAGCACAACCTGGTAGACAAGAACACAGAAGTGGAGCTAATAATACACCAGTCTGCTCGCTGACTTTCTCCTCAACTTTCCCTCTTAATTATTATTTCATGACTTGATGGTTTTTATTCACTTACATATTAATAGACCAGATGATTGCAGTTTAGACTGGGCGCAGGGCTGACCTTAAAAAAAACTGAAAAGGGAACGCTCATCCTCTGCGTGTTGTCTGGTTTAAATGAAGACTGAATTAAACAATCTGCTGTACGTTTGCATGTTTTTCACCATCAGACTAGACCATGCCCTCTATTTTCTTGCATCTCTGAGTATTTTACATGGATCTTGTGTGTCTGACTAAAGACATGGCTTAAAATGTGCACCTTTAAGTGATAATATAGTGATATAGTGATTTTAATTAACAGCTGTAAGCATCATAATACGACACGGGTTGGGTTTTTTCTTGTGAAAACACCTTTTCTCCATCAGCTACTAAGAGCAACAGTTTCACATCCGATATTGTTGTATTTAAGCTTTTGTCTGGCTTGAAGTGGGCAAAGCTCGATAGAAAAATCTGTCACACACAGGTGAGGAGGACCAGCCGCTGTGAACCATACACATACAGTGTATACACAATACCACTCAAAGGTTTGGGATTACTTTCACCTGCAAATTTCTTTGTTTTGCAAAGAAAAACACATTTTCATGTAATTTCAAAGCAATTATATCCATTGACAAACAACTCAAATAAATCAAATGATTTTTAAAGAATGATTTACATTTTTGAATAGAGACTTGTTATTAACAATTGTCAGTCCTCTGCATCAGTCTCCTGGTATGGCTGCTAATTCAAGTTGATCATGTTCTAAGGTTTAATTAATGATGAGAAAACTCTTTGAACTCAGGTTCCAATAGGTACCAACAGATAGAAAGAAAGAACTTTCATTAGAGACCCTTCAGTCTATTGTTGTCTTTAGAAAGGGGGCTAACTCTTTACTTCAGAGAGCAACACATACTGGTTCTAACAGGGACAGAAAAAGGAGCGGGGGCCCCGATGAAAAACTGTGCAAGAAGACAAATAAAAGATGCAAAACAAATAATGATGCTAGAACAGTGCTTATTACCTTTAGTCAAGCAAGGTGGAGGCAGCATGATGGTCTGGGTGCTTTGGTGGTGGTAAAATAGGAGATTGGTAGTTGTAAGTTCTGCCAGGCTGTAATTGCTGTCATCATTTCCATCAAAATCATTATTTCTAACTCTGACAAAGTCAGTATGTCCTGTTGCTTTGCTATATTTCCTATTCAGACTAACGTCATGTGTGTTTCCTTTGAAAACAATAAAATCTAATTGAACCCAAACTTTTCAGCAGTAGTGTATATTACGTAAATCATTGTCCACCAACTTCACTCACCCAATCAAAATATAAAAAGAAATATGAAGATGCACCAATACATTTAGATACATTTAGTTTGACTTTTTTTAAATAAATAAATAAAACATATGCTACTCTAGCTACCTTTATTCTAATAAAACAACTATTGGTGATGATGTCATTCATGCTACATAACTACAAACTGTAGCAAGTAGAGTGTACCGTTTGACCTAATGCCAGCAGAAACAACGCAGAGGAAGAAGTCAACACCTAGATAGTTAATGACATCATTTATTCATCCCTTGGGGAAATTGTTGATGGACAGTTGCCAGACAGTACATGTCAATGCTACTATTAGGTTTTGTTTAATTGTCTAAGAACACATCAACAGGTAGCCAGGAGGAACTAACCAGAATCAAACCACTGAAACTGCTCTACCAACTGAGCTACAACCACAGCAAGCAAACAGCAGTATTAAGACACACTATTGATCTTAAACAATCTGACATTTAGACATCTGATTGATGATGGAGAGTTTCAGGCACCGTTGAAGTGTTTCCAATATTAAGCACGTACATGCATCCTTATCACTCTGCACAGGTGTCCTGTTACTGAATCTCAGTCAGTACTGCAGCACAGACTAAACAACCAACACCACCTGCACCAGATACACACATAGACAGAGCCTGACACAAGCAGCCAAACTCTACAAAGGATTAAGTTCACTGTATGTCAGAACAACTGTGTGAAGTAGGGGAGACAGAAAAATGAAAAGAACTATTTGAGTCTGTGTGTGGGTGTGTGTTGGGGAGGGCGGGGATCACAGCCTAATAAACAGAGGCAGACTAAGACCTTGGTGGTACAAGGCAGTGGCAGAACAAAACACAGACCAACATGTACCAGTTCCCTCTAGCAGACCAAAAAACACATGTGTTGTTGATTCAGTTAATGATGCAAAGAACTGATCTCAAGAGTAACTGGTTTTATAAACTGACTGAACTTTACAGGAACATATTTAATGTCAGGGTCACGTTCAGAACTGGTTCACATGGACATCTTCCTAATCTTACTGCACAAGATGGAAAAGATGTGTGTGTGGAAACTATTCCTTTAGTTAGTTTAAACTGATCATCCTCTGCACTCCCTCATCCCAGATGAGGCGACTTGCTGACACCAGATCATCACATGCATCACGTGTTTCGTTAGCATTAAAAGTCCGCCCCGGCCTTAAAAACATGAGTGACAGTTTAAGTATTGGATTTCTAATCTAGCTTCCCAGCTAGCTTGTCCAAATCCAAGGTAAAAAAAACAAACAGCTAACGTCACACCGGGCACGCAGGAAAACACTCCTATCAGGCAGCACTCGGGGTGAGAAATGTCACAGTAACACGCAGGTCACGGTGAGTGGGAGAGGCGGCGGTACCCAGCGGGGACAGGGACGCAGCGGACTGGGGATGTGTCCCCGGTGGACGATGGACGGGAACCAGGGCTAGCCAGTTCCAGCTAATTTAGCAGGGTTAGCTTAGCTCAGCTGTCTGGCGCAGCTTGGAAAGCGGCTCCAAGTCGAAACAGCAACTTCCACCGTGTGGCCCGAAGCGAGACCCCGCGCCGGACGGCAGAGCTAGCGGGCAGCGGCAGCAGCTAGCAGCGCCAGAACACTCCCGCAGCCGCCTACGACTGAAGCGGCGAGCGGGGAAACGGCAGAGTGGGAAAACTACTGAGAAGGTCGCAGGCGTCTTACCTGGAGATGCGGTCGCTAACGGGCTCAGTCGCCGCGTCTGCTTGTTTAAAGTCTGTGATGTTGTGTGTGTGTGTAGGTGTCAAGTCAAACTGCACTACAGTGGTTTCCAGGCTGGGGAGTGAAATAAAGCCCAGCTGCACTCCTCTACTGTACACGCTGCTACCAGCCGAGCGATTGATGAAGCTTTGGCGACACACGCAGGTCCCACTTCACACAGCAACCGAACAAGCAAACTGTCACACAAGTAATGTTGCTGCTTCCCTTCCCACAGGTCAGAGGTCAGCATGTCCGCTGCTGACAGTCTGGATGTATTATGGTTGGTCACTTAGCAGCTGATGGCCCATTTGTGGAAGTTCAAAAGCTTAGACAGCAGGACATAATTACAATACATTTAATAACTGGATGTTCATGTCTTTATTGAACACACCCATTAAACATTCACTGTACTAGTAGAAAAGTAAGCAAACCCTTGGATTTCATTTCATTTAACTGAATTGGCAGCAAGAATGTCAATCAAGCTTTTCATGTGGCTGTGGATCAGATGTCCTCAGGGTTCTGAAGGTACTTTGGACCATTCTTCCTCACAGAGCAGACATCAGGGTGTCTGGTGTGAGCAGCTGTCTGGAGCTCCTTCAACAGAATCTCTGTTATGGTCCATCTCATGCTTTTATTCACAGCAGCTGATGTGAAGGGCTCAGCCTTTAAAGTTAACAGGGGGGGAAATAAACATGTTGCTTTGTAAATTGTCCATTAAACATACTTGCAGCAATATAGCTTGAAAAAACCCAACTTTATTTAAAATGTGTACTTACAAGTCATTTATTACATAATATACTATTTAAAGCATGTGCAAATTGTTAATCTAAATAGTTTCCATGGCATGCTGAGTGCAGCCTGTGACATTATACCGCCTTCATAATAAAAACACTCCATTCTTTAACTATAACAGGAAACGATTGCTCAACACTAGTGTTTTCCTTTTCCAACGTGCTGTCACCACGTGTAGATTAAAAGCACGCCTTTGTTAAAGTTTACATACACCATTCCAGTTCCAAAAAGTTTGGCTATTTGCCCAAGAGCCAACAAAGAATGTGAGGAGCTAATTTCCCGTGACTGAACAGTGTTTGACACTATTTTGCTATGGTAACCAGAATAAGCAGGCCTGGCAAGCTGTGCTGATCATGACTACATCAAGTACATCTGGACTGTTTGGAATGAGAGCTGGAGGTTGCTGAGAAGTCAACACATGGTGCAGGTGGGAGCTGCATGATGACAAGCATCTCCACACATGAATAGAAGAGTAGGAAGAATCTAAGAAATGTTGACAGACCTTATATTGGATAAGAAAAAAAAAAAAAAACAATCCATAAACCTCCTGGGGTGAGTATCTTGCTTTTTCCATCTCTATCCTCTGTAACATGTCAGAAAGGCAACATAATGTGGCATTTTTAAACAAGAAACAAAGACATTCCTGTGTAACCAGCTCCAAGTAATCCACAACATATCCCAGCTGGTACTGCTACTGTCGGAGAGGCCATGGCAACAACACTGCTGCCTGGTGACATGACTCAGGGATAAGGCAAATGCCAGAGTCAATTGACAAAAGTCATTACCTCTTTAAAATGCTGAAGTGGTGCAGGCTAATTGAGAGTCAGTCACACCAAATCATTTTTCATGGGCGAGCTGATGACAACCGTGTCTTATCTACAGACAGGCGTGGCTGTGTTGACAGTCTCAGTCTTCTGTAGTTAATCAGCTGCAGTCTACATATCTTCAACTTTAGGACAACAAATTAAGTCCAAGGTTACGTTTATTTGACCTTTATCCGTGTGCTTTTTTTTTCTCCTTTTCTTCTCTGTTACTCTCATCAATTCTATGATCAGTTGTACAGAGAGGAGAATCCACCCAAACATAGCCAGTCAGAATGTGGAGGTGGTGTAGAGTTCAAGGCGATGCCTCACCGGTCAGCTGGATAACAAGACTTCCACTTGTTTCTGACTGGATGAGCAGCAAGCCAGTGTGTCTGCCTGCAGTACTGGGCTTGAAGTGGACGGGTAGTTTCAGATAGTGCTGTGATCTGATGGGTGGAAAGAAACAAGGACAGTTAAGAGACAATACTTATTTCAATCTAAAATGGTAAAAAGAGCATGAATGCATAACACATGCACTATAACAGGCGCACATGCATTATTCACATAACACAATCAGGATTGCATTCTATAGGTCGTAAGAGATCACAGCTAATCTCAAAACACTCAAGTGAAAAAGGAAACTTGGCTACATGCACACAGAAACTGTTACAGTCTAACAGACACTGAATGGGACAGCTTGAGTACACTGTTCAATGGCAAAGGGATTTAAATGTGTGCACACGATAGTAACGTCAACATGCTGGGGTCACCACAAGGCTACCATAAGTGCTGGGTCAGGTTCAGGTTGTGGCAACACTGAAGTCATGACATACCCTATTAATCAATTATCTATAATCTGTTTATCTGTAATGCCAATGTTTTTTTTCCCCATAACGCATTTTTCTATGATTTTTCCCCCCATTTCAAATATCCTAAATATGTGTGCTTTCTGAACACAGTCCCAGTCACAGCCTAGCAGAGCAAAGCTAGTACCTTTAGCCAGGAAACACATCCCAAAGGATTCAGTTACGCAGCACATTAGTACTCCTCAAGGCCTTAGATATGTACCACATATACAGTAACATCATCCTCTGGGTCCCAACATCTCACAGGACCTCCCATAGTGAGCATTCATAATGGAAAAATGACATTACACAAGCTTTAGGTTACATCAAGGAACATGTTTAGACTAAACCTCTATAACTAGCTTATTATCTAACTTAGTTTCATGAGTGTCAAACTTTCTGTAAGAAAAAGTAGACAAAAACCTTTTAGGTGTAATCAAAAAAAACCCTAAGAAGAAAACACTAACATGTAAGCATTGCTCAATGGTGTCACCCGGCTACTACCTAAAGGGGCAGAATGGAGAGTTTGGGAGAATGACCGCTGGACTTACCTCAGAGTGTATTTGGAATGCTTGATGTGGAACGGCTCTCTAGGGTTTACAAAATTCAGCTGCAAGTCAATTAGAGAAGCCACACATCAAATGTCAAATCCATGCAAAACACAGTGACAACTGTTAAGGGTTGTTATTATTGCATTAAAGATTCAGTACAAATAAAGCCAGTCATGCACATTTATATTAGATATATTCAACAGTATCTGCACAAGGTGAACTAGTATGTGCACTGTTGAAATACCTATCAAAATAACTGAAACCAAGTGTTGGAACCATTTTATATGGAGCTCTTTGCTTTAACTTTGACAGTTGCTCTTTTCTACAAAGGTAATGCTGTATATTTATTTATGACTGGATTTATGTATGGACTGCATTTTAGACTCTCTTGAAATTAGCAAATAAAACTAAATGCTGTGTCTTCATGACACATGAGGCGTTTCTCACCTCGTGGGTTTCAGTCGAGTTGTTGCGGATGTTGACCTTCAATGTGCTGGACTCACCCACCCGTGTTACTGGGAAGGTGTACAGGTCCTGCGGAGAGTACACACCTCTCCTCACACCCTCCTCCTGGCTGAAACAACCAGCATCATAATAATTAAAAGTCTTTTAAAGAAAGTTGACTTTTGTGACTATATAATGAAATTAATACATCTTCAGAAAGTTTCAGAAATCCAACTGTTGTCAAATACTCCTCAATCCGAGCCAATAATTTCTCAGTTCACCCAGTCTGATCACTTTTACACTGGCCTCCAAGTTTCATCAAAGAAGCTGGAGTGAGGGTTTTACTCACGTTCATTTTTAGCTTAACACGGAAAATTTTACCCATTTTTGCCTCCTGAGGCCTCAGCTCTCCTCGTTGTCTTGACTGTGGCCTCTGCTTTCGCCAGAGAGCAGTCACCTTCTTGAGGTCCTTCAACTGGTCCAGACTTTGCTCCCTTTAGACACACAGATAAAACCTGATTGTCTCCCTTTTCTATACTATGAAATGCTATGTATATTAAACTAGAAACATAAAATTGTAAAGTAATAATAAAAAAAATACATAGTATTCTGATAAAATATTGCTTCACAAACAACCCAACACCATACTGTCAACCTTGGTATTAACTCTATCAAACCTAGTCATGTGAATCAGAGTGGGCGTGGCCTAAATTGAGCATTGGGGTTTCAAAAAGAGATCCTACTAAATAAGCAGCAGAAGAAACAAATAGACATCACTGTCAATACTAGTGTAACCCCTTCACTAAAGAAGACCAATGCACAATGTACATCTTTCCTCAGCAAAAGTTACAAGTTACAAAGTAACAAGTACAATTCTTAAATGACTCCTCACAGTGCCACAGAGTTGGAAGCGGATTCTGGTTTTCTGCTGGGGGTCAGACACTGGGTGGCACTCCAAATCCCAGAACTGGGCATAGTCCCCTCGGTCCCTGGGCAGGAAAGTAATGGGAACCTGGGAAAGTGAAAAGACATGGAAGGATGGCATAAATAAAACTGAATCTGCTGAAGTTTCTCTGGTAGTCAACACGTGTGACTTCAACTCCACAGACCTTTCTAATAGTTATTACCTCAGTTACAAATGGCAGGTATAAACATAGTTTTCAAAGTAAACCACAACATGTACAGTAAATCTCATCCTGTTTGCACTAAACATTAGTGACAACATAGTCTAGCTGGATGTCAGTTCCTACCTCCATCTTTTCAAGGGCTCCCAGGGTTCCTGAGGCCTTGGAGCACCTGAAAGCAGTGTAAGTGGCTCGGTAAACACCTCCAGAGTTATCAACTCCCTAATGATAGAGAAAGGACCACAGCTCAACATGAGTCACTGTCATCACACAACAACCAATAGCTACAAGCATTATATCAACATCCACATCACAAGTGAACAAATTAATTACCAAAAGAAAATATTACAGAAACTAAATGTTAAGTAAATCACAATGAAACAATCTAAATTAAACTACTTGGACAAAAAAAGAACATTAAAAAAAAAAAAAAAAAAAATCACCTTCACATATGGAGGAGCAAATGAGGACAGGTACCACCTCACTTCCACTTCCCCATTCTGCACCTGCAGCTGTGCCTCTGAGGTACAGATGCGAGAGTTTAAATCTTACACAGGAATACACACACACACACACACACACACACACACACACACACACACACACACACACACACACACACACACACACACACACACACACACTACAGGCTTCAACCTTAAAAGTTTGTAAAGCGTTTTACACTCAAACACTGTATCCTACACGCATATCATAGATGGAATATTCACAGTTGACAATTTAATCAAGAAAAGCTCAAAATAAGGCTGTAAGAGAAACTTCTTACCACTGGTCGGTCAGCTTCCCTACCTGATGTTTCCCCTGAGGGAGTCGTGGGAAATACAATGGTCTTGTTGCTTATCTCCACTATAGCCTGAGGTGTATGTGGAGTCTGCAGGGGCTCTGACAGCCTAGTGGTGGGCCTGACCACAGGCAACACAGGGGTGGCAGCCTGAGGAGGCAGGGCTGACAAAGACTTATCTGCTGGGGCTGCAGACACATCCAGAGCCAGGTCTTGACGGATCTGGACCTTAATAAACTGAACCGGTAGTCACAGCGCACACACAGACACACTTTGATCATCAGTTCTCACAATCTACCATTTGTGCATCATCTCCTAAATAAAAAAAAAACAAAAAACAAAAAAAAAAACAATCCCAAACCTTTTGCTGACTGTCACACTGGACATAAATCTGTCCACTCCATGGCAGCAGGGAATATTTAGTTGCTAGTGAGGGGTTGGGGCTGATCAAAATTTGCAGGTGACACCTTGGTTAAAAAGATAAAAAAATAGGTTGAATGATTAAGATTAAAATGGAATTTAAACATAACAACTGCGACTTTAAATTCCATTTGGCAAACTCCAAATAAGTTGTTGATCACTAAAAAATAAAACAACATACAAAAAGTGAAAGTGCCTGAATACTTGCTGATTAAATGAAGGTAGGTTTTAGTGAATAAGCCAGTGAATTCTTACTGAGGCTCTATGACTCCATGCTGTGGGGTGATGGTGAGGCAGTGAGCAGGCCAGGACAAATCAAAGCTCAGTTCTCTGGATGTATTATTCCGGATTTGAATCTGACTGGTGGTGGCTGTGCCATCTACAACAGAACAAAGAACAAAATGTGCACTGCTGGCTTCTTGCAATGTTAGATACCAATGAAAGAGTCACTCATTGCCGTTTTAGAGTTGACTATTCCACCAAGCACACTCAAAATGTGTAGCAGAAATGTTCAAGCAGAAATCCAAGCAAAGGTGATATTAAAATTCACATAATGATACGCTTGTCCAGTCTAGATTCTACTCACTGATTGTGGGAGCAGGAAGGACAAGTTGTTCTGGATGGACGGTCCACGACTCAGATTGCCTGTGCAATGGCTGTGAAGCCTGAGGGGTGAGAAGCAAAATAAATCCAATAATGGAGAAAGAGAGAGAGATATATACACATATACATATATATAAAAAATTCCCCCCTCGCTCCTTCTTTGTAGCGGTCTTATTCCTACAAGCTCGGGTCCTCTACCAGAGCCCTGGGAGGTTGCGGGTCCTGCGGAGTATCTTAGTTGTTCCTAGGACTGCACTCTTCTGGACAGAGATCTCAGATGTTGTTCCTGGGATCTGCTGGAGCCACAGCCCCCAGTGTTCCTAGCACCACGGGTACCACTTGTGCTTTCACCTTCCACATCTTTTCTATCTCTTCTTTCAGCTCTTGCTACTTCTCGATCTTCTCCTGCCTTCTTCTTCCTGATGATCACCTGGGATTGCTACATCTATCACTACAGCCTTGTTCTCCTGTTTGTCCACCACTACTATGTCAGGTAGGTTGGCCATTACCAGCTTGCCAGCCACTTGGTTAGGGCATTCCATGTATGCCCTGGCTGCTAGCATCTTGCATCCCGCTGTTATGTGCTGGATTGTTTCAGGGGCATCTTGGGGTCCTGCCTGGTATGGTAGATCCCGGCCTCTATTGATCTTGTACTTAGAGCTTGCTCCTATGCTGCTAGGATTAGTCCTATTAGTGATAGGAAGGTGAAGGCACAAGTGGTACCCGTGGTGATAGGAACACAGATCCCAGGAACAACAACTGAGATCTCTGTCCGGTGCAGTCCTAGGAACAGCTAAGATACTGCGCAGAACCCTCAAGCTTCATTTAAAGTAGCTAACATACCTTTAAGGACGGATCTGTCATCAGTGCTGTACCCTGGGGACCCTTTACTGGCAGCACGTCAAGAGACACATTGCCATTTGTCAAACCACTAGGAATTAAGGAACATAACAATAAATGTTATTAAGAGAATCTGATATTTTATCATGAATACACTACAACTGTGTCTTTCTCTAAATAATTTTCAAATTAATGAGATTAGCTTATAACTGAAATGGATGGATTCTTGGTTTATTACCAGGACCTGGTATGTGTGTTAATACTTAACAATACCTGTCTGCCTCTGAAACACATCTTGCAGAGGGCAGTAGCAGCTCTGGGTGGTCTTTCTCCTCACAGTCTGCGTTCTTCATACTTCCCATCAACGACACCACTACCTTACTCATGTTTCCATAGAAGATATGGGCCTCGTTGGGCCGCAGGGGCAGGTCATAAGCTGTAAGAAAAATAAGATCATTAGTCTCACACTCACACACCCCAAATCTAGGCACACATTCTAAAAGCCAATATATTTAAGAGAAAAAGGGAATTTTTGTTATTATTATCTAACATATGTACCACCATTACACTACTGACTCCTGTGTCCTGGAAATGTAATTTTCAAAACCAACTGTTGTTTCCTGCAGACAGATGTGAACTAGGGCTTATAAAGTTATTGTTTTCCTGTTTTCCATTCATTGTGTGCTTATAAAATAGCAAAAAATAAACATTAGCTTTTTAAAACCTATTCCACACAAACCCTCAACTGTATAAATGGGAGACCAGATGTTTTTGGGCCCAGCATGAAGAACATGGGATCTTACTTTCAGTAACATTTTCTTCTCCCAGGAACTTCTCATTGAAGTCAATGTTTTTCAGCAGACTGTTCTCAGACAGAACCTTGCGTGATGCATCTGGTTTGTTTTGAAGCAACCTGAAAGAACAAATAAAGGAAGAAAAAAAAACTTCCCTATGAAGGCATAGTCAGATCTATAGAATGCACCAGTGGTGCTCTTGCAAAACTTTTTTTTAAATTCATATAAAAAAAATGTATACTAATATTATAGTGGACGGCATGATATGACACACCCCTAGATTGATTGAAAAATTAGCACCAGAGAGACACTCGCCAATGAATAAGAAAAAAATTGCTTTGAGTTGACTGAGGTGGACCAGTGCATCTGAACCATCATTAGAAAGGTGGCACTTAAATAAAATGTTCTTCAATTAATTACAACCACATGCAACAATGCTACTGCAAAGGAATAAAAAATAAATGTTATTGAGGTCTCACCTTCTGTACTGCTGCCTGGAGACCTCATCTCCACAGAACAGACAGACAGTAGTGAGCAGTGCACTGCCAGACGCACACAGGCTCTGTTCTCTTAGAGTGGACTTCATGAGTACAGTTATCACCTGGAAGTAGTAACAAAACCACAGTTAAGCAATACAAGACAGAGAAAAAAAAAAAAAAGTAAAAAAATAAAATTACATAAACTTTACCATATAGTACACAATGTAAGCCTAGCAACTGTTTCATCAGTTCTTAGTACAAGTACAACAGTGATGCATCCAAATTGTATCCCCTCTCCTACCTCTTGTGTCCTTTCCTTCAGTACAAACTGTGAGGGTGCGAGGCTGATGACAGAGGACTCCAAAACTGAACGTTTCTGCAGATCAGAAAAGGCTATGGCTTTGATGAATGCTGCTCTCGAGCCAGTGTTCCTCACACATAGACACACTTTGCTGACATGACCAACAGCAATGTCTGTCAGGGTGGCCACATAGCCGTCTGTTTGTTTCCTCTGCTCCTCCAGTATGATATTGCTGGTCCCTCCGTAGCCTGACAGTGGGATCTGAAGATGGAAAATAGTGGAAACAAAGTGAAGCACCTGTTTTTCTAATAGCAAAATCCACAATATGGCAAAGAAAGGGTGAGACTGGGAAAACGCTGATAAAATATACAGAGAGAGAATAACAGAAAGAGGTTAATAAGGACAACCGTCACATCCTCACAGTGAATTTGACCCCTGGCTGTGAGGGCCGTGCTCCAGATTGTTTGATCTCCAGCTTGGCCAACATGCATGCCACTCTTGTGGGAGCAAAGAGCAGGTGGACAGTCACATCCTCTCTGGGGCGGATAGACAGCTCCCCATGTCGAGTCAGGCGCTCTTCGGGACTGAACATACTCTGGAGCTGAGGGACAAACATTAAGATGGCAGAAAAATACATTCTTTATGTAATTAGTCAAAATATCAATCATGTTTAAATCATTTGATATAACGAGATAATACAGATGTCCAAGTCAAATCACTGAATCCTTAATGTATTCATCTTTGTGAAAACTCATCAATCCTAATATCCTAATAACCTGTAATATCCATTCACATGAGCCACCTTTGGAGTTCATCTCAACAGTTGCATTAAATTTATTGAAAGATAATAAAAGAATAAAAAAAGCCAGGATGTCAAAACACAACAGGAAGCAAGGATAGAGACCAAGACAAGACACATATCTGTTGTAAGTCTACCTGAAAACAGTCCTGGTCTTGACCACGAATGAGCAACCGTAGTTGCTGTGTGGCACTGGTAGAGTTGTTCCTTAGAACCAGCTTCTGTTGGCTGAAAAACAATGTGGGTGATGTGAGTATTGAGTGTTAAACCTTATGCATATATCTCTGCATACAAACATTGCTGACTGCCGTTTTCACTTTGAGAGACATTGTGTTTATGTGTCGAGCAGGGAAGTCAAATCTATATTTAGCCAAAGCTTTAAACAAGTTATCGACATTTTTGGGGAATATGCTTTTTTACTGCCTGCTGCAATTTACCTCCCTTCAGTGAGTGTAAAGAAATTGATCATTAAGTTAAAATAGCAGCTGAAGAATAACACTCCCTGCAGACCTCCTCTGTCCCTTCTCATTAATAACATTATACAAGCCTTACAGAGTAAGATGGATCATTGAGCCTTGACATTTTAATTGATTACTTTGCAATCATACCAAAAGTGTTTTTTTTCTGTAATCACATAACATTGAAATTAATGAAAAACTGCTTACATGGCTCGCCCCAGAGTGACCCCTCCCCAGGCTACAAACTGTTTATTAGAGAGAATTGGTGGAACGTCATTAGCCAGGCCAGGGCCGAAGTGAGCAGCAGAGGGTATAGCAGCTTTCCCAGAGTCCTCTGGAACAACTTCTCCTTTCAGGGTTACCTCATACTGAGGGCCTGACGGTATCACCAGGATGGCAAGAAGACTGTAACATAATGACAAAATCATTCTAAAGACAAAACCCAAGCCTGATGCTTATGTACAGTATATGTACTGTCTGTACTTGTTCAAAATGAAGATATGATTCAAATGGAGCAATGAAGTAGCTTATTTCTTTCTTCTTTTCTTTTTTTATTAACACAAATAAATCTGGTACATTCTGAAAACCAGCTATATACACTGAATATGTATTTAAAGATTTTTATGTACCTTTCTCTGCATTTCCTGTTGTGTTGTGCTTTGAAGGAGATGACAATTTCCTGCTCCTCTCCAACATTCAGGAACAGATCATTCGGTGTCACAGAGAAACCATCCTCAGGATCACTGCACTATACATTGAGAAATGAAAGAGAAGCTGAGTGAGAAGAACAGGGTAAAAGTGGTGACAAAAAAGCAAGTGAACAGTGGGTTCAATGTTGAGGAGACAATAAAAACCAGAGGAAGCACCAAAGCATATGCTGTTGGGCTCAGACTGTGCAGCAGACCAAAATGTCACAGAGGCTTACCCAAAACCCAGATGTAATAAGTAAAGTAAAGGTCAGAGTTACCTTGAGTTTCAGCTGCACATCAATGTTTCCAGCATTCTTTAATGGCAGTGTCTGTTGACTAGATTTACCCAGTGGAGCAGACAGACTGACAGTCTAGACAAAAGAAACACAAAAACTGTTTTACACTTTATACACAAACTGTATCAGGAGTTAGCTGAATAAAACACTTTAGCTTGAGCCATGTATTCCTCCATTTGTCATTATGAGAACAGCAGGGGAAAAAAACTAATCTTATTTGAGTCTTTCTGCTCCCAAGTCAGAAATCTCAAGACACCATAAAGATTTGACCGTTAGCTATTCTATTGACTTAAACGGGCTGATGTTAAACCTTATGTATACCTTTGCAGTGCAGGCTCTTCTCACGAGGCATGCAGTACTTGAAGCATGTTGTAATGTGCAGAGAAACAATATCAGTCTAAAACCGGCCATATGGGCGCTTTACTACCTGCATGTCTTTAGGAGCATGGACTCTTGCAGTTCCAGACCTGGCCCTGATAGGAATACTCCTGATCACATGGCTTGGACCAGGGGAGTCCACTTCAATGTCCACCCGAGCAATGTACTCATCAGCTGGACCAAGCTCTACTGACAAGCAGAGTTAGGATTACCAGACAATAAGATTAGGTTTATTATTAATATTTAAGCATTTAATAAAAATGTATTACCTGAATAGCCAGTGTACTTCTGAGGGGCCTTAAAATGTACCCAGACCATTAGACTTTCTGGAATCTGGAAATAAAATAATAAAAAATAAAGGTTAAAGATCAAAGTGGATCTAATAATATTTTCTTCTGCTTAAAAAAGAAATCACAAATATCTCTTTATAGAAACTATGATAAAACAATGCAGCATGAATTATTGATTTAACTAAGATGCTGACAATTGGCTGCAGCAATCCTGGCAACAGACCTCTCCATAACTGGCATGCATCACGTGATTCATCACCGAGGAAGGGGAAACAGGGGTCATGTGTCCAGCCTGCTGTGTTACCTCAGATGTCATGGTAATGGGATGCTTGGAAAAGGAGAAACATCGCCATGCTGTTGCATTCTGGAGGATGTAAAAAATTCAGATACCTTTTATTAATTTCAATATTAACGTAAAGCAAGAATGAGTAATTAAAAAGGGATTTCAGAGAATCCCCAACATCCACAAATGTAGCCAGATAGTCTTAAGCAAATGACAGAGCAAGAGCTAAACAAACATTCTCAAAGCTGTGTTGTACACCCATGGTCACCAGGTGTCTTAAACCAAAACCAGAGCTGCTTTTAATCCAGAGGATGCATTCATGTTTATCTGTGTTCTAGCATTACACAGTGGTATCCCATAGAAACCACACAGCTACCACTGGAGGTCAGTGTTTTTCTGCTTGGTTTGTAAATGTAGAAACTTGCTATGTTGACTCACTGCACTGATGACTAGACGGATGGGTACTGTAGCACAAGTCCTGTTGAGCAGTTTGAGGGGAAGAGATTTGGCACTCCCTCCTGAAAGATCTCCGAAATCCAAACAGCCAGATTTGCCTACTTCAATCTGAGAATAAAAACACATTTTAGATTTTAGTTTTGTTTTTTTTGTTACCGAAAACTTTTGAGTGATCATCAAACCAGAGCCCCTCACCTCTAGTGCAGGATTCTCTGCTATGGCAACCAGCACCACCTTTTTAACAAAGATATTAGCCCTGGAAGCCACCTCTGTCTCAGCAGATGCAGGCCAGGAGCAAACACTGAGGACACACTGGTAGACACCAGGCTGTGGAGGTATAAACAACACCTTCTGCTCCTCTGAAGTCTTCGGCCCAATGATTGTCTTGTTTTTAACTATCAGGCACTGATAAGGGAAGCTTTCAACCTAAAGGGAATCACAGTTAACACAGAAAAAAGCGAATCAGCTAGTTTGGCCAGATATTACCCATTAATTTATATATGTCCATTTGTGTTTTAATAAGTAAATCATGTTTGATAAAACACTTTATCAAAGTTTGTGGGTAATTAATTGAAACTAGTGCTGTTTCTACACAATTCAGCTTCACCTTTAGTTTATATGCTTTAACACTTTCTAGATTGAGTCAATACTAACAGCTTTGTGCTTTCTGCCCACCTTCTCTCCATCAATGGCCATGCTAGTAATGGTGACTGATACTTGCTGCCATCTCTCAGAGGGGTTGAAGAGGCTTAGTGAGGTCTGTGATGCAATGCCCACACAGCAGGCATGAGGGAACCGCAGTTCCTCTGGTACCACTACTTGGCCTAAGAACGACAACGAAAAGTGAACAACTCACACAGGGAAATGCTGCACTTCCTGGATCTAATCTTACAAAAAATCTAATCCACTTAAATCAGAATACTGATATAAGTGGAGAAAAGTAACTTTCTTAACAACACTATGACATTGCTACCTCTCAGTTCTTCAAGACCGCCTGCCACCAGTGGCTCTGCACTATATTGACTGTAAGGTTTGCCCATCACTCTTAAGTCTTGTTGGATCTGATGGGGCCTAGGGGGGTGATGAGAGACAGGAGGCCCAGATATCCCAAGAGGCCCCAATGCGGGATAGACGTGTCTTGCTGTTATATCACTGCTAGTCATTCCTGGGGAAAAAAAAGCAAAGGAAGATGATGCTAAATCAATAAATAAATATATATTTCAGAAGTTTATCCTGAATGTTGGCAAGGGGTAGTAGCTTTACTGACAAAATGGAGAAAGAAAAAAAAAAAAATCACACACCTAAAGAGGACACACTGTAGAGACCATTTCCTGGTTCTATGTGATAAGCACTGGGATGTAATGGAGCTTCAGTTCCCAGATACTGCTGAGCCAGTTGGGAGTTGAACAGAGAGCGTCCAGCAAAGACAGACTGCACATCTCCTTGATGAGGTAGGTCAATCAAGCCAGTACACTGGGCCTTACAGCTGGGGATGGGCACATAGTGAAGTCCTTCTGATGGGTAGGAAGGTGGCATGCTAAGGCCACCAGCACACACAGACGATGACACTGCGTTAGCAACCCCCCACTGCTGAGAGTTCTGAGGAGCTGCGGTGCTGCTAGTTTGCTGAATGTTGAGATTGCTACAATAGCCTGAGTCCACTTTAGTGATCTGCCTTACATTTGACTCTGAGAGGTTCTTGTGGTTTTTGCATCCTGTTGAAAGATCACTAGTCCTGTCACCAGGACAGTTGTGATTACATTCACTCTGACTGCGAGTACAGCTCAGAGAAGAAGCACTACATAGGGGCTTAGGGCTTTTACACTCCTGTGCTGGTAGGGGGTCCAGGCTTTTAGAAGGTTGCAGCTGGTCCAGATTTTTGGGCAGATCATTAATATCAGGGTTTGACTGTATATCTGGTTCTACAGGTGGAGTTGGACTGAATCTGATGATGGTAGTGCTCAACGCCATCGAACAATTGTTCTGTATTGGGAAAAAAATAATTTTATCAATCAATAACTTTGTTTCACCAGTGACACAAAGGATACAGAAAATCCCAAATCAGTGATTTGACTTGTTTGGTTTAAAGAAAGCATCTGTTCTTGTCCAAGGAGAATAGTTTGCATAGCAGTACAGTAGCACACAACGCAGAGAAAACAAGACTGTGCGAGTGTGTGCGTGCACACACGTCTTTGTTTTCTTGTGTGGAAAAGTTTTTTTCGGCCTTTTAGTGACACCTTCATCACTATAGGCTACAACAATAATGGCACTGCTCGTCTTAGACATTTAATAGAATAGAATAACTACTGCAGCCTATATTTAGAATGTGTGACAATGCCTTGTGTTACCTTGTGTCTTTCAGGTGTTGGTACAACAGTACCATCATTCATTGAGATGTATGTGAGCCTGCTGAGACTAGGACTGGAGCAAATAGACTGAGGAGAGAGGTCAAGACTTGGACATTTATCTGCCAGACCTTTACTGGATGAAGGAGGTGACACCACACTGGGAAGACACAACAAAAAGGAAGCAAAGTAATAATTGTTCAAAATATAAAAATGTCTAAATATGAACTTTAAGACTATACAAAAAAATACATAAAAATATACTATTTAATAATACTTAATATGAGGTTGCATGTGACAGTACCTTTCAGCACATGGAATGGAGTTTTGACTTGGAGAGGAGTGGGTGAGTGGAGAGGTGGATGGTCTAAAGTTACATTGAGTTTCATCCACACACGTCTCTGAAAAACATTTCGGCACTTCTGAAAAACAATGTTAACACAGGTTCATAACAATGTTTCATATCTACTACTGATCTCTAGCATACTGTCCAAATATGTGCGGTACTGTATAAGTCTGAAGTCAGTCACTCACCACATGCACTATTTCGGGGAGGCTGGGTGTTTTGGCAAGAGAAGTCATTTCTCTCCACAGAGCTATAAGGTAGTGAAGCAGTCATATTATTCCTGGGTGATGGTTTCTTCCCTGTAGAATAACTTGGTATGTCCTGTTGCTGCTGTTGGCCTGTATTACTCAGCTTCAGAGCCAAGGGTGAGGAAACTTTTCTCTGGCTTGGGGAGGTACTTGGCACGTTAGGTGAGGCAGGAGAGATTGTATCATCCCTTTGCACCTCTAAAGAAGACATAATATTGCTGGATGATTGTGGGTTTAGTTGGCCTGGCTTGACTGCATTTACTGTGGCAATCCTGGCTGAGGAACCACAAGTCTTTGTGCCAGAAGAAGCAGCCTTTTCACAAACTGCCATTTTGTCTGCAGGAGACTTGAATCTGGACGACTGCACAGAGCCCATAGGTCTTCTGGTAGAGCTCAATGGTTTAAGGGGTACAGAGCTTCTTTTTGATCCATCCCTATGACCTAGTGATAATGCATTTGAAAGGGGCGCTGTGGATGAACTAGTGTTTGATGTAATGTCTTCTCTTCTGTCTTTCTCCACAGTTTGTGTACTTGTGGGCATCTGATGAGTATCACTTTCCACTTGTTGAGATGAGCTGTCCTGTTCCTTAGGGTGTCCTGCAGAAGGGTTACTGCTGAGGTTGTCAGCCCAGCTGGTCAGGTCAAAGGTGGTATGTGACACAGAGGCATCACTGTCAGACATATCAGTCTTTTTTAGGTATTTTTCCATGTCAAAGGCGCTCAGCTCTCCAACACAGCCACTCCTCTGCAATGTATCCAACATGGAGCTCCGATCTGGTTCAGAGAGGATCTGTGTAGAGCACACGACAATGACTTATTTTCACACATGCATTGCTTTCAAGCTCAGTTCTGTTACATCATAAATACAGATCATAATAAAAGTCTTACCTCAGTCACCAAATAGCAATCCAGAGAGCCTTACCTGTTCTTCTGAGCTGCTAATGGCAGGTCCAACAGGTCCTGTGGATGCAGCCAGATTCCTTGTTCTACTCCTCTTGGAGAGCTCCATGATCATGGCAGCCAGCTGCGATGGGTCAGTGCTGATTGATGCATCGGCAATGGCAGAAGCAATTGTGCTAATACTCAGCATCAGATGACTACTGTTATTGCCCGGGGAAATACAGCTTTGGTTACCCAAGCCTGACCTAGAGGAAGTTCCCTCATTGTGATCAGACAGTGTAGCTCCATCAGCAGGGTTCTAAAGATAATAAGCGATTTGTTTTTAATAACAACAATCTCTTGAGCTACACATGTAATAAATGCATTTATTAAAATATTAATAAGTCAAATACATGTGTACCTCTGGCTCACAGAGTTCTGGATCAGTATGACTTTTTGGTGACATCTTTTCAACTGGAGCTTCAAGAGTTTTATCTAGGTCCTCTGAAAGGATATGATCATGAGCAAACCTCAAAAAGCACCGGGTGCAATCAAGCTCAGGTACAACCTTATGAAACTCAAAAATTGTGTTTCAGCCATGGCAATACTGTGAACATACCCGAGTTCAGAGTTTTGTCTGCTTCACTATGGTCCATTGTGTCTTTGTGAGGAGATCTGTCTGTTGTTGAGAACTCCAAGGGGTGAATCAGGGGAAATGGTTCTCTCTTCTCTGGAGAGGTAATGATGTAGCCAAAGGACGGCTAGAAAAAGAAAAAAGAAGAAGAAAAAGTAACAAACCTAATACATGTTAAACCTTCCTTGTAGAAGGACTAAGTTAAGGCAAGTTAACAATATTATATTACACAAACCTGAATGAAAACATGCTGAAAATCAATCTTCCTCAGCCCTGCCATCACTATCATTGTAGTCTCTCCTCAGTAAACACACAGCAGCTGCACGTGTTATGTTAACACTACAAGAAACTACAACAAAGTTTTAAATTACCCGTTTGACTCCATCCAAGTCATCAGTGCTGCCCAGACAACCCAGGGCTTCAGAGCGCTGGCCAAAAAACTGCCCTAAAGAGAGTCGCAGATAGCTTTGGTCCTCCTGCTTAAATTCTGAGGCGACCTGGGAAGCCCTCATTAGGATGTGGCTATTGGGGGGGGCCTTCCACGAGGAGTCACTTTGAAAGGTGCTATTGCTACTCATCGGTTCGATCTTCTCCTCCTGTTTGAAGAATGATAGTGAAAATAAACCACAAGTGGCTGAAGCAAAGTGACAACTCAAAATAACAGTTCTAGATGTATGTACAACATACAAACACCACAAAATATTTATTTTTACAACAAATGGATAATTCTTTTTATTGTAGGTTCTATCAATGAAAGAAAAACAGTGAAATATGATGTTTACCTGCATAAACTGGTGCTCTTTTTCAAACTCTTCCTGATCTTTAACAATCTTTTCTAAAGCATCACCTGTAAGAAAAGAAAAGAAAAGAAGATAAGAAAACAAATCCCAAAACTTTTAACCCATGAACTATACAACAACCTCAAAGTGTGATAACAGAGTTGTGGACATACTAGCAGGGACAAAGTCCTCTGTCTGAAGCTGGCCAGCATTTTCTGATATCTTCTCATCAATCTCTTTCTGAAAAGGTGAGTAATATGCCAGGTCTGTCACCCACTGCCCTTCTTCATTCTGATATACCACACTGTGTGTGGCATTGGCACCTGAAAAGACGAGCAATGTAGTTAACAACAACACACCAAGCATGTACATGTACTGTTTGGGTAACTAGTCTCAACTTGGTAACCATCTCATCTAACCACTAAGACAAAGATAGCCTGCCTTGTTGAAACTCAAGCTCCATGTTGTCTGGGCAATGGTTCCACCCATCATCTGAATCTTGTTCCTGGGAGAAGCTCTGGGAGAAATACTTGGGTTCCAGTGAAGTGGAGAGAGGGTTTTTGTCATCCTCACTGGTACTGTCAGAGTCATCTGTAGCAGTCACATTACCACAAGGTCCGCCCCTTAAGCCCAAGGATGGCCTGGCACCATCAGGTTCATCTACTCCATCATCACCACCATCATCATCATCATCGCCACATTCCTGGAGCAGTACCTGAAAGAGGGCAGTTTGATAATGGTGCAGGGCTGCATAAAATTTAAAATGTGTGTCAATGATTTAGTATTTCTCTCCCTTCTAAAATGTGTTCAGTTCGTTTTTGATCGATTCAACAAGTAGTTTAGTGTGGATGGATCACATTAAAGTAAAAGGTTCAATCAGTAATACTGGCTTCAAGACTACCTTCTCTGTGTCTTACATAGATGGGTATGTTAACTGTTTTTTGTTCTTTTCCTCTGTCATGTATTGTACCTGGGACAGGTGGAAGCTCCCCTGGGTGCTCTGAAGGAGAGAGACAGACAGGTTTGCTGAGTCCTGAGGTCTACGAAGTCCAGCTCCACTCTTCAGGTAAACTGAATCCAACAGTCGCTCACTAGTGGGCCCAGACTCAGTGCTTTCCATGGCATCCTGGGATCCCATCAGAACCACATTGAGAAAGAAGCATTTACTTTATTCTGTTCTTGCTAGACATTGTATTTATGCAAGTCAATCTTTCACTCACCTGATGAAGTAGAATACGCACATTTAAAAACAATGGGGTAATGGTCCTCAGTATAAGACTGACTGTTTATTGCCAATATTTGCATCAGTGAGTGTTTCACACTGAACTGAGATTATTTAAATATGCTGCTGGAATTTAAACTTTGCTTTAAATTAATGAAAAAACACAAAGATCAAATTAGATTATAAAATAAATAAATGCTGCATAGTCTAATAAAATTCTGATGAGCGTGTCAGATACAGTTACACTAAAGTTGTCATGCATCTTTACTAACCAGTGCCTCCCGTCGGTCCAGAACCATTCCCCGGTTCACTGAAGTTCCTAATGATAGCCCCGCAGAGAAGGTAGCCTTTCCGGTTCCTACAGGAGCCACACGATCACCCATCTGCAAAACATCATACATCATGTTGATTTCACAGCGCTTAACTTTTTGTTTTGTTATGGATTCAATTAATCAAAATTCTACAAATAATATTCCGTAATGACAATGTGAAAGACATTTGTTTGAAATCTTATTTTCGTCCAAGGAACTGTCTGTAAACCTCTGAGACAGGATTGAATCGAGGCACAGATGTGGGGAAGGGTGCAGGAAAAATTCAGCAGCAGGTCCCAATAAACACAGTGGCCTCCATCATTAGGTATATTGAAGAAGACTGGAATTCCCAGGACTCTCCCTAGAGTGGGCTGCCAAACCGAACAAAAGAGAGAAGGTCCTTAGTCAGGGAGGAGACCAAGAATCCGACAGTCACTCTGGAAGAGCTCCAGCTTTATCTGTGGAAAAGGGAGAACGTTCCAGAAGAATAACCATCTCCGCAGCCCTCCACAAGTCAGGCCTGTAAGGTAAAGTGCCCAGACGGAAACCACTCCTCAGAAACAAGGCACATAACAGCCCACCTGGAGTTTGCCAAAAAGGACCTGAAGGACTCTCAGACCCAGAGAAACAAAATTCTCTGGTCTGTTGAAACAAAGATTGAACTCTTTGGCCTGAATGTCAAGCATCATGTCTGGAAGAATGCCCATGTCCACTCAGCACCTGACCAATACCATCTCTACAGTACAGCATCATGCTGTAGGGATGTTTTTCAACAGCAGGAACTGGAAGACCAGTCAGGACCGAGGTAAAGATGAATGTGGCAATGTACAAAGACATTCTTGATGAAAACCTGTTCCAGGGCGCTCTGGATCTCAAATGGGGGCAAAGGATTATCTTTCAACAGGACAACAACCCTAAGCACACAGCCAAGATAACAAATGAGTGGCTACAGGACAACTCTGGGAATGTCCTTGAGTGGTCCAGCCAGAGCCCAGACTTAAACCTGATTAAACATGAGAGATCTAAAAATGTCTGTGCACTGATGCTCCCTATCCAACCTGATAGAGCTTGAGAGGTACTGCAAAGAAGAATGGAAGTAACTGCCAAAAAATAGCTGTGTCAAACTTGTAGCATCATACTCAAAGACTTGAATCTGTAATTGCTGCTAAAGGTGCTTTAACAAGTATTGAGCAAAGACTGATCACATACTTATGTATATGTGATTTCCTTCATTTTTTATTTTTAATAAATTAAATTTAAACAAACCTTTTTACATTGTATTTGAATTGTGAATACTTTCTGGATGCACTGTAGTTGTATGAGTAAAAATCTATAGCAGCATGTTACTAAAATTATTAAAAAGTGGTAGTAGAAATTAGACATTAATTTTGTGTTACAAAATAAACTCTCTCCATATGCAGCAGGAAAAAAATTATAATAATAAACAAACACGCACACACACACACACCTGAGTCATCCTCACCTCAGAATGTCTGGAAAGGCTGTTCCTTCCACGCCCTTCCAGATTAATCAGATCGCCATCCTCATCTTCACCAACAGCACTGCTACCCACAATCCCAAGTCCACGAAGGACATCATAGGTAGTCTGAACATTAGCTGTTGGAAGAGGGATGGTTGAAACTCCCCCATCATTTCCACTTTCCTCACTCCCACTGCTCCCATCCCCGCCCCCCCCATCTCCTGGAATTCAAACAACAACACAAAAGACACAGGTTAGCTTAAGGTTTGTTAGCTAGATAGACGAATAGAAAATAAATCAGACACTGAAGGATATATTAGACCTGTGACAGGAGGATTTATGACTTGTCCCTCAGCAGATCGTCTGTGTTCAATCCCAGACATGGGGGGCCCACCACGACCACTGAAAGACTCATCATCTGAACTCCCTCCTTCTAAACCTGGCCTAAAGCTGGGACGATTGCTCTCTCCAACCTGTACCAAAAATAGATCATATTAATATATAACAAAACATATGTTATTCAGGTGGTGAGACAGACATTTTTGTAGAAACTGAGCTAGATCTAGTGGAACTTGTGAGACAGATACACTCCCCTCCAAAAGTATTGGAAAAGTGAAGGCGGTTCCTCTTGCTATAGACTGAAAACATTTGGGTTTGAATATGTGCATACATCACTGCTAAACTGAAACCCCCAAGCTGGCAAAATTAACAAAAGAAAAAAGAAAAAGGAAAGTTTCTTTGCGCACGGTAAAAGAGCCATTGAGGAGACGACTTCAAAGAAAAAGGAAGCTGCATTTAACAGACAATACCAGGAGTCCTACTTGAAATATGGATTTATTGTAAAAGATTGTTCCCACACCAAGCCCGCTCTGCATAATATGCAGTAACTGGCTCTCTAATGAGGCAATGAAGCCTTCCAAACTGCTTCGCCACTTCATTTTGATCGGCAAAAATCTCATTTTGATCGAAAACACCTATATATTTCGAAAAATACCAGTTTTTATGCCGGTCGTATCATTTTATTTTTGTTGTATTTATCCGCCACACCTTAAAGGCTGGTCTGTGAAAATATTGTCTGACATTAAAGAAAAATGCAAAAGTTTGGTGCTGTCAATGGGTCACAGACTTGATGCAGTTATTGCAAGCAAAGGATTTGCAAGTAAATATTAAGTCGTATTCACATTAATCTAATAATCTGTTAATTAAATTTTATTTATATAGTGCCAAGCCATACTAGGCAACAGTGGAGAGAAAAAAAACTTCCTTTAGAGAAAGAAACCTCCACGGCAGCGAAAGAGTAGAGAGGAAAAAACAGCAGTGTACAAAAAACAACAAGTAGCAAAAACACTGGGCAGGTTTTTAGGACCAGTAACAGCATACTGAAAATATACAGCTCCGAGGCCAGGAATATCTGCAGAAGAGTACAGAGAGAGGGAGACAGAGAGGAGGAAACAACTATGGGAGAGAGAATAAGAGAAAGACAAGTCTACATGTTTAATAATTTTGCTCACATGAAAATTGGTGGGTTTGAACATAAGGAGCTATCTTCTGAGTTGTGTATCCGTCAACAACTGGAAAAAAATCTGAAATTTTGATCTTTCATATTTATCTTTTTAAGTCAAACCCCAATGTTTTCAGTGTACAGCAAAAATAACGGAACTGGCCACACACAGGGGAGTGTATATGCCAAACACAATGCATATAACCACGGTTTGGCACATAAAAATATTTTAGCAAGTGATCCTGCAAGACTCCCACTTTTTTTTTTTTTTTTTTTTTTTTTTATAACTTTGCAAAAATGTTCTAAAATAACATTGTGATTATGGATTACTGTGTATACACTGATGGGAAAATGGCTATTCTGCACTTCAAATAATACAAAACACACAATATAAGTTTTTCTGACCAAATGTCTGGAGGTGCTTGGCAGCAGCCGTGTCCTGGTAGCACTGCTGTTCTTTCTGGCAGAATCAAGCTCATCCTCTGTGTCCTCATCACTGGCAGGACAGGAGTCCATACCTGTAGCAGCCAGACGCACATCAGGCATCTGGAAATGCTCCTAAAGTCATAGTACACATGATATAAGAAAACCTCACAAAGAAACACTAAAATTAAATTAAATTAAAAACCTGGTATAGGTTTATGGTATAGGATTTAAAACAATGACAAATTATTAATAATTATGATGCAAACTCATGAAGCTAATTAAGAGAACATGGCTGTAGTCAGGTATATGCAAGGATCAAATCCATGCCTTTTTATGTTTTAATGAAAATGTTAATGATTCATTGTTTTAGCATATTTTCCAGCATAAAATGCTGAATATTGATATTTTTAGGGCATCATATTGTCAGAACACAATTCAGAAATTTCTGTACTTTCACATCCCTAAATGGCAGCATAGCACATGCTCACCTGATCATAGTCATTAAGGAACTGTTGTCTATACGGTTCTGGCTCTGCAGAACTAGAATTTGAAAGCTCATCAGCAGCACCAGACAGTCCCTATGAACAATCGATCGAAGGAAATCGAAGGAAATGTGAGTTGAATAAAAACAAACTTTAAATAAAAATATGTTCTCCCAGCTGGTAAAATGTAAAGAATGTAATATGTGTGCAAAGAAAACCAAGTCAGTAAAAAATGTGTTGCCTGCTTTGTCACTTATTTAAGATGGGCTTACGGCTGCAGGAATCTCCTGGCCCTCCACTTGGCCTCTCTGCATAGCATGAGGAACCAGTTTATTAAAGTACAGCTCTAGATCATCATCTGGCAGGTTGTTCAAATCAATGTCATCATCTAGAAACCAAATATAAGCAATTATTAGCTTATTATCGTTACATAACCTATTTAATTTTGACATGTTGGCAACATACAATTATTTCCAGCAAAAATGAAAATGTATAAAAAGTCAGTTCCAATTCCACATGGTTGAATGTGCAAAGACAAAGGTGAGTCATACCTGTGATATCGCTGTTAATGCTGTCCACAGACATGAGCTGCTCATTTGCCAGGAAGCTTGAATTACTGCCACTAAAATGATCACTGTCCATTCCCTCACTCTGCACATTGTCCTCCTTAGCTGCAGCTAGTAAGGACTGAATAAATGATGGTCTTTGTTCAGTTTTAGAGGTCAACACAAATAAAAAATGGCAATGTGTAGTTTGTATTTGGACAGTGACAACATGTCTATTTGGCTCCGTCTGTCAAAATGATTTGATATGATGTTGTTAAATATAAACTCTCAAACATATACAAAGTCCTTCTAATTTTAGGAGCTCAAAAGTAAGTAGACAATCAGCTGCTTAGCCCCTCCATGATCAAGTGTGTTTAATTTACACATCACTCACAGATAAATGTGTCATTTGCCACAGAAATTAACTGTGGTGATGAACAGAAAAAAAACCTGTAGAGTTCTGGGACAACATCATCAACATCGGCACTTTGTGCAAGAATGGCTGCTGTCAGGTAGAAGCCATCCTCTGTGTATGCCGTTTTAAGTTTTTGTTGACCGTCTTCCGTCAACTCATATTGCATGGATACTTCTGATTCTGTAACGGTGTCTGGAAGCCAACGTTAACATTGAAACAGTAACACAGCTACACAGCAACAGCTAACAATAATTATTATTACTATTGTCATCATCATCATCACCATCTCCCCTTGGGAAAATTACTGCCAGAGTGTAGACGACAACAGTGCCAAATGCAGGCCCGCATATAAAATCCCCCAGGAAACCTGGAATCAATCAAAGGCTGAGGAGGCAGAGGTGCAGGGCTGGAGTAAGGTGTTGAGAAAAAGGGACACAATTTTTCCCGAATAAAATAGACACGTGACTGGGACTCATCAAAGACCAGAACAGGGCCTGACGGAATTAACTCAGACCTAGCTCACCTGGATGGGTTCCAGCTGGTGAAAACAGACAGAAAAACTAGGCTGCTCCATCAGCAGTATGTGGTGAAACACAGGTCATTTCAGACTTGGGCCGCCGTGGCTCCCAGGAAATTTAAATGACTCAGATAACTGCTTGTTTTTATTACTACAATTATTGCTCTATTCTGTATTTTGTACCATAGTTTGTGGGTGTGTGTATATATATATATATATATATATATATATATATATACACATGTTTTTTTGTTGTTTTTTTTTTTAACAAAACCTTTAAATTAAAACTTACAGTATACAATTAAGACTATGAACCTCACTGTATATGTGCAAATAGAGTAGGATTTAGGTGTTTACTCAAAAGTGTCCTGTAGAAATTCGTACCTTTGCATCTGCATCTTTATGTCCAAACTTGGCAAATGTCAAAAGCCCTGTTGACAGATCTATCAGACAATACCAAAAAGTTCATTAGTATCATGTTAACACAATATTGAACAGAATATGACTTCATTCTGATAATGAGATATACTTCTTTTCTATATTAGAGGAAGACAAATATGTGGTATCAGATGAAGGCAACTTCAACATTAAAAATTACAGTTACTGAATCCCAGGCTTGGCCATGTGGGCAGTGTTGTTATCTCTAAATCTAGACAGAAGCAGGAGCTTTTACCTGTTCCTAGTTCTGTGGCCCGACCATGAACTGATCCCCTATGTGTGGGAAGCAACCCGAGCATGGAGTCTTGGTTTCGAGATGCAGTCTCATCCAGGTTAATCTTCACCAGTATGTTTGAAAGACGGTGAGCTGCAATAAAGTCATCTGCATTGTCCCTGTGATTAAAGTAATGTAAAGAAAATAAAAATAACGAAGACCAAATAAAATGTATGTTAAATATGAGTAGACAAGAAATAATTCATATATAGAATGTAAATAAAATTTATATTGTAAACTACTGCACTCTGTTGCTTAACATGGCTTTTGCTTCTAATCACAAATGTCTGCTTTACTTGAGATAACACATAAAAGTCTGCAAGTAGAACTATACATCAGAGATCACGAAAAATCCAGAAGCTAGAAACAATCTGCAATGACATCTACATTCACATGCCATATATAAATAACTTACAAATCATCTTTAAAGCTCAGGGCAAACTTGGGCTGTTCTCCCACTGACAACTGTGAGTTGGTATGCTGCAGATCTTTACCCTCCACGTAGGATGCTTCAACAGAATCTCCTCTGTAAAGCAGGAGTGCATAACATTGAATTAAACTGAAGCACTGAAGTTTGGGTCATTACTATAAAGTACATATGTTGCAGATTTTGCCAAATGATGAATGATCCTGCAAACGATGCTTCACCGTAGAGTTTTGCAGCTAAACTTAGTGATTCATTAATGGGATAAGACGAAATAAGAACCATTAATGAACATTGCTATGTACACTAGGCAGACAAAAAAGGAGAACATATCCATATCACATCTGTCCAAAGCTGCAGCAAGCACCCACCTGTTGTCAGATCCAGGTCTAATTTTAGCCACTGTGGAGGCAGCCACTGGCAGTCCTGGGCCTGAACCCAATGTCACATTCCCCAGGGTGGCGCGACCACTGGTGCTGTCCATAGACTTGCAGAGGAAACTGGGGAAGGGTTCTTCTTCCAATTTGTAAAAACTGTCTGCCATGTTTATGGATGGAGCGGGATGACAGCCAAGTGCGGCTAGACTACAGTTCAGGTGAAGCCCATCGGTAATTTATATGCTTAAAATACAACAGGAAATTAGTTAGCGAGTTAGTGTAAATAACTTACATATGTTATTTATGAACGTCACAGTGTACAATCTGAATTGTCAACTAATGTCCACTTCTTTCATAGCACCCTACAAATATAAAAAAGCAGGGAAGGAAGGTAATGATTTAAGACTACGAACAGTTTTGAATATTTAACATGAAACGTTGCGAGCGTAGTTTTGTGACTTTACAGTCGGCCCCATCAGCAAAACTGAGAGCAATTAACTGCTAGCTAGCGTTAACGTTAATTACGCTACGTTAGCTTGTTTTTATCTTTAGCTAACGTAACGTTACTGGCTAAAAACAAGCAACTTTGTCAAACTCTTTCCAAATGTGAGTTACTTCACTGTTTTCATTCATAAAATATACCGGGGAAAACAAGTTCCAGAGATCTTATATACCTTTAATAAGTAGTTAGCTAGCGGTAACCCTGCTTGCTAACATAACCGAGCCCCTTGACGACTGGTCGATTTCAACAAGTGAATTAGCTAACGTGAAATCATAAATGTTAACGTTAGTTGGACTTCTACTCACATTCAGCACTCCAACGCGGGCCGACAGACGCAGTTTCTCCAACTCGAGCTGTGGGTCTATAAAGTTTGACGGAAACTTTTCAAGGCGTAGTTATTGTTCCAAAGTAACTTCACTAACACGGAGACTTACATTATTGCTTGAAAGCAGCATATCAAACAAACCGTGCAACAGCGCCCGGAAACAACAGGAAGCCCGCGTGAGCGTCGGCGAGGGCGGGACCTAACCACCTTAAACCGCTGTGATTGGACAACACATCTGAGAGAATTAAATCGTCGATCACGATAGGATACCGATAACGTCAATCGTTTGAATTGACGGCTCCTTAGAACAGTTTGGAAAACAATCCAGTGATTAATCAGTCGGGTGTCGGTGGAGGTAGTTATCGAGTGTCCTCTTTGAGATCCTCATACAAGCAAAAGCAACATGTACAAGGACGTAACATCAAAGATGTAGAGTTCCACAGTTTCTAGCCCAGCGGGGAGTTCATTGTATCATATGTTCAAACAGCTGCAAGAAAGCCTTGGTCAGTAGACAGCTGCCTGCCATGGCTGTGAGCCATGCAATGAAGATTTGTCCTCCCTGTCAAAATAAATGACAAGTACCAGTTAATTTATCATATATTACAGAGAAAATATGAGAGCTTACTAATATTTACACACTAGAAAAAAAAAAGATCACAATGAATCATGTGCTATTTCCATGTAGGCTGTTCACATGCAAGCCAGTCACTCTTGAATGAATACTCTGTAGTGAAGGAAAATATGCAATACTATTCTTTTAATATCGTATGGTGTGTATTCTAATTTTATACCTCCACGAGCAGAGTGCAATACTGACAGACCTGGCACTGACTGTTGCTGTCAGTGCTTCTTCATTTAATCTGATTTCTGCTTCACAACACCAAAACCAAGCAGACAAACATACTGGATATGCTTTTATACTGCACATTCACAACAATACGAAGCTAAATAGTGTAAAGTTTTATTCACAGATCAGCTAACTAAACATTACACTGTTTTTAAACAGAAATGGCACAAAGCCTTCAGTACATCTTCCAAAATCTTTTCACATTCATGCCCAGAAAAACAACAAAGCATTAGAGTGCAAAGGGAAAAATGAGGATCTTTATTACAGATTAACAGAATGGCAGATTTTTGGCCCATCCCAATGCCCCCCCAGCTCATTTTTATCTAAAACACAGCAATATTACTGCCCTTCAGCTTCTGGTAAGGGCAGCAGTGCTCTAGAGGACAGTCTGTGGGGAAGAGCCAGTGGCTGAGGCTGAATGGGCTCAGCATCACAGTGCTCTAGGAGGGAGGAGGGAGGCAGCAGGTGACCATATCGGGTCCCTGCTCTGGGAGGATCCAGAGGCGGAAAGAAATACCTGAAGCAATGTAAAACATAAAAGGAGACGAACACGACAAATGCGTGGACAGAAGGAATGACAATGACAACAAAATACAGAGGGGAAACATAAAAGGAAGTACAAATGAGAAATTAAAGGAGAAAAGATGCATGTACGCTATAGAAACAAAAAATGGAGAATGGTAGAGCACTGATAGAAGTTTATTATATTTTAGTTAACCTTTAAGAATCTATTCAAAGAGGTCATAACATATTATAATCGAAATAAAGTGGATTATGAACAGTTTCTGTGACAAAATTAGGCCCTCAACCAGTAGCACACCAAGTATTAAGCTAGGACCTGACACATGTCAAATGTAACACAAGGTCAAACAGAAGCTGATGCAGAAGAGACATTAGTAATACGCAGGATGCTGGTATGTCTTTGGAGAGGTCAGCTGCCGCAGAGGGGGTGCAAAGGGAGCTCTCTTGCCATTCCTGCATGCCACAAGCAGTACAATACTACATTACTTCAACAAACCCCATTGTCACAGACATCTGTCATTTTACAAACTGCATAACAAAGATAAAATGTGGCTTCTGAGTTAATTCTGTAAGATAGAATCTCATACAGTACACAGATGTGATGTTAGCGTTAAGTCAAAACAAATGAACAATAAACAAAATAAGTGTGGATTTAAAAAAAACATTAGTTTAATGGCACTTTTAATTTCAGTAAATATGACATTGAATTGTCATATTGGCTAATTTATGATGCAATTTTTGAAGCGAGTCTATGTAACTTTTGCTGAACAGCAACTTCTGTGGCTACGAGTGACAATGATGAATAGTAAATGCCAAAACATGGTATAAAAATGGTAGACAAGAGTCACACAGCATTTGTCACCCAATAATGCCCTTGACTCAGATACGTCTATAGAAAATTGGTCAACATTAACCACTATAAACTACTGGTCATAGTAGACCAGGTAAGGCTGCATCCAAAGTTCTGAGTGTACTGATCTGAGAAATGTTGCAATAGAAAAATAATTGTTAGGTTGTCTTTCAAAAGTCAGATAGTCTCGCTTGAAAGCTGTTAATGTGAATGACTGTATTCAAAGCCACACTGTGTTTTAGTAGAAACCTGTTTCTAATAAAGTTAAACCCAGATCAGAAAACATACAAAGACAGTGTCTCAAACGTGGAAAGTGAAAAAATTTGGGGTTTTTTTTGGAGAAATATATGCTGAATTCTATGTGAATTTAATGCCAGCAACACATTTCAAGAAGCTGCCAGGAAAAGTTGTAACACATCACTATCATGACACCCTGTCACCAACATGCATCTGTAATACGGGCTCAGGAACACCTCTAGTAACCACTGTGAACACGGTTCATCACTGTATCCACAGACACAAGGTTAAAATACCAGACAAAGAAAAACTACTAAACAATATCAAGAAATGCTGCCACTTTCTCTTAATTAAGATGGAACAAGGAAAAGTGGAAATCAAAGTTTGAAATTCTGTTCTGTTTGGAAATCATAGACACAACATGCTGCAGGTTAGAGAAGAAAGGGACAATGTGCCTTATATGCACACAGTTCAAAAGCAAGCATTTGTGATGATATGGATGGGTGTATTATCACAGAGGGCATTGGCAACTCACATTTCCTTTACAGAGAAGGTCTTCCTAACTTCAGCTCTACAATACCAACCTACAAGTCTGAGTCCTAAATGGGCCTAACCGCAGCCCAGACCTGCTAGACACTGAAAACCTTCGGCACACTCGGGTGCAAAAAACACACTTAAGCAGCTGATGAGCAGCTAAAATTGAAAGGTTTTGCTGGCATCAAATTCAAAATGTGTAAATACGATCAAATTCCTCAGTTTCAACATTCAATATGTTGTCTTCATACCATTTCAAATATAAGATTTAAAAGAGTCTCAAATCACTGCATTGTAGATTTATTTACATTTTACACATTGTCCTGATCTTTTTAGAAACATGGTTGTTTATGTTTTATCAAATTTGATTAATACGATCCATTCTAGCATTCCTCCTCAGCAAAGAGTTTGACAATATTTTCACAAGCATACACTTAACTGAAAAGTAAATGAGGAGAAAAATGTATTTCCTTTTTAAAATATTGGACATTGAAATGCCGTAGCTTGAAGCTAATAAACAATTTCAATGTGTAGAAAAAGTTACATGCCTACAAAATGTTTTTTGCTGAATATCCCAAACAGTCACATGTCAAATCTGCATCAGTATAAATCAAACAGGGAATTGCATGTAAAAAAAAAAAAAAACACTACCACACACAGGTTTCCAGAGACTTAACGGTGACAATCTGTATGCTGGAAGCCAAGCTTTTTGCATGAGTGCAGCATTGGGTCAGTGAGCAGCTGCAGTCCTGGTCAGTGTGAGGCATACTAAGTTGTCAGTTCTGGCTGGGCTGGGTAAGTGGCGTCAGACACACCACGCCACCTACCTTCCTGCAGACATCCCGTTTAGTGCATTCTGGGAGGTCTGAACAGAGGAGCCCACCATGGTGCTCATGGCTGTGGGCTGACCAGATGAACCAGTGAGCGGGCTGCCATCTCCCTTCAGGATGCCTGTGCACTTCCAGTTGTCCATGTAGTTAGCTGCAGACAAACGCGGGTTGTAGAGTTAGTAATTTTAACATAGACAATAAATCACTTATTACGAACTAAAACAAAGAGGAAAAGCTTTGACATGCACCAAATGTTTTAAGGCGCTGGTGCAAACCAATCTTAACAAAGACTGTTTGTGTGCACATGCACTTAAGTAACCCAGATACAAATAGCTTCTCCAGTAAGTGGATTTCTGGAAGCTACATAAAAAGAAAGACCAACATACAGAGAGATGCCTCTATGTATTCAACTGCCAGGAGTCACCAAACAAGCTGGCTGCATCAAATCACAAGGTTGGTTCAATTAGGTTATTAATGTGGGGCATATAAGAAGAATCAAAAGCATTCAAAAACAGCCCAAAAGTTTTAAGAGTTAAAAGAAGTCAGACTAAAAACTAATGCATAGTAGTCTATGAATCCACCTCTGACCATTTGTCTGTCTCTATTATTGTGTGGCTGGTCAGGTCCAACACACAAAGCAAAAAACCTTACTGCAGTTTGTGTACATTATAAATGCTTTGTTTGAGAAACTGAACTTCCAAAAATTATTTTAATCTTAAATCGGTTGATACAAACAATCCATCAGCCAAAGTGAGTCAATATCTGGTCAGAGTCTCCGTTTTATCGGCTTTGTTAGCCCAGTGCATGAAAACAAAACAAAGAGGAACGAGCTGTAATGAGCAGGAGCTAACAAATCCTCCTACCTTTCCAGAGGCGCACACAGCCATCATCCCCAGACGAGGCCAGCAGGGTGCTGGTGATGTTCCAGCTCACACGCCACACTTGGGAATTATGGTTGTCAAACTGAGCCACAATCTGCACCTCAAACTTGGTGGGTCCTGTAGAAGTGCTCTCCTTCCTGTCACATGGAAGATTAGATTTTCAGTCAAGTCGTTTATGATGTAGTGTATCTTTACAAGTAGGATTTGAATGTGTGTGATGGGTCCATATGAATTCAGTCCTTATGCTAAAAAGATGTCGTTCACCTCATTGGAATGAGTTTAAAGATTCGAACGTCTTTTGTTGCGATGGCGAGGACGTGGAAAGATCTTCCAAGGTTTGGCGCAAACGCAATATCGTGTACTGCATCAGTGACAGTCATCAGTGTCTCTGCTTTAGCATATTTCCTTTGCAACATCAGAGAGAAAAAAAAACTGATTAGACTTTATAAAGGTGTATTTTAATACTACATAGCACATACACAACACTACTCATACACGTACCTTGTGTTTTCATTGTACTCATAGATCTGAACCTTCCCACCATACGTTACGTTGCTGTCATCACTCCCTACTGCAAACATCGGTGGGTGGGCACGAGAGCTAGGTGGAAGGGAGAAAAGACAGTTCCTAATACGTGATTGTAGAAATGGCTGTGCAAAGAATTTCACAAAAAGAAGGGTGAAATGGAAGCAAATGATGCAGCCCAATAGTTTAGGTGGGATTTTAATGCTGCCTTCAAACATAAGGAGGCAAAATACTATTTGCTTAGAATCACAATTTGCTTTTGACACTTTCATAGTGCTCCTTAGTGAGTATACTTCTGGACTGTTTTTGGAAGCTCCAGAGTCCACAAAGTTCACGGTGTCCCAGCTTTGAACAGTGACATGAATTCACTGGATGTACTGTTTTCAGTCCAGGTCATTAAACTTACTCTTTCCAATATTAGCTAGATGATGAAAGTAACAGAAAGAACCACTCATGGAAAACATGTTACATTATCTCACACGCTCATAGATAATTGTGAATAACTCAAATCTGTAGGGTGACAAGACAGTTTTGAGTGGCAGACTAGTCTACACAATGTGCAGCTACAGCCTGAAAATACTCACGTGCCCTTAGACAGGACTACTTTGCAAGTGAGCCCACTGCATTTTGTCTTTTGGAATTTTTGAGGAAACCCAGTATAAGTGTTCTAAACAACATGCTATCATAGAAGTCTGATTCAAAACTGAAAACACTTTTCCAACCTGGAGGGATTCCAAGAGATGCAGCTGCAGCTGAGCTTGCAGGAGATTTCGTGCTGCAGGGACCACTGACTCAGGTTCATCACATCGGGAGCCTCGTATATCCGCACTACTCCGTCCGCAGAGCAGGTGGTCAACATCAGACCCATGTGTTTAGGGGCAAACTTCACATCAGTCACTGAGGTTCTACTGTCCACTAGTGTGGTTCTCTTTATCTAAAACAGACAACATGAAATGTTGGATCAAAACAGATCAATCAGAAAACTGCAAAAAAAGTGAAGGAAGTGGGCAACTACAGGAGCACAAAGTCTGCATTCACTATCAGCACTAAGTACAAACAGAATTCACAGGCTGATTGTTTAACTGTCTTTCTACACAAATATATACCAAATTAACATTTCATCATTCTCATGGCTTGTCAAGGTATTAATAGTATTTTAATGGCATATTCTGTTACAACAGCTTTCATATTTCACACTCTCCCTCCGCTCACTGCCTCCAGGCCTTTCTTCAGGTCTCTGTTGGAATTATTCTCACCTGGCAGTGTAACATCACCTACATTACTGTGGAAATGTATCTGCTCTGATATCTCAGTGATTTTGGTGTCCTTTAGCTCCTCACATATTAGTCACGTATTGCTTTGCTTTAAAAAGACAACAGTGAATCTGAACATCTAGTACAATCAAAGCACACACAGAAAATGCTGAGAAATTTAAAACAACGATATGACGTTGCATGAAGTCCAGTGTTACATGCATGTCCGGCTAGTTTACTAACCCAGTGGCTCTGTCCTCTTTGTTTGTCATTGGACTCTCCTACGATCTCTTCCCAGACAGCAGCTGTTCTGTCAAAGGAGCAGGAAGCTAGAACCTGCCCAAATTCTGGATGAGCCCAGGTCACTCTCCACACCGAACCGCTGTGTGTCTGGAGAAAAGAACAGCTTCTGTCAAATTACAGTACCCCAAAACTAGTTCAAGACTTCATATTTATAACAGTAACCATAATCATAACCACAGATTAATAAATAAACAGGACAGAAAGTCATGCAAATCTATAGTGCCGTTATGCAAAGCACACTAGCTGATGAAATCACATTTGAAGGGGAAAACGCTTATTAATCAGCTTTGGGTGGTTTACCTTCCAGCTGGCCGTGCAGTGCCACTCTCCATTTTCACTTTTGTCCCAAACCTAAAAGTAATAAAATCACACTGTTGACATCAATCTCTGCTTTTAACTTATTTATGTGCACATTTCTTAAGCTAAGTGCATAGTGACATACGCTACTTAAATATGGTAAGGTCTTCATTTTGAGATCCTGGTTTGGTTCACAATTAACGTTATGTTATCTTAACCTTAACGCTACAGCTTTTAAAACCGGTGTAACACAAGCAGACTGAACTCGGAATTGTTTACACTGAAATTACAGCTTCCCTTCAGCTACCGTAGCTTGTGCTACAGGCACCATGGCTAACAAACTAGCTAAACACAATAAGGTTTAAAAGTCACAACAAACAGCAGTTTTGGCAAATAATGTCTAACGCCACATATGTCAAGAACTGGTGGAAGATGACACCAGGTAAAGTTAACAGTGAGTTAAGAGTGACGATACTTGGATAAGGTTATTAAGTTAGCGGTGACAGCTAAAGCTAAGACTAGCATACCTATCTAACTTACCTTCACACTTTGGTCACTCGAGCACGTCGCCATTCTCCGGCCGTGAAAATCATACGACACATCGTGAATTAGATCTTTATGATCTGCTGCGATACTACGCGCTACAAACATGACTGCAACTCCAATATTCCAGCAGCACCGGCTAAACTAGTCAGCTAGCAGGCCTGTCATGTGTTTACTAGCATGTGTGTGTGTTTGGCGGGTCCTCGTCTCGTGTGTACAGCCGACTGTGAGCAGCGGCGTCGACCACACGGGGGCGCTTTCACACCAAGTTTACGTAAATTATATTCTGAGCTACCTTATGCTAAAATCTCCACGGAGCCCGTACGTTTATCTTCAAACGTGTCACGTCCTAACAACACGCAGAAGTAATGTTGAAGAATATGGAAATGCATACCTCTTTTAATAGGTAACATCTTGTTATAGTTTTGGTAAACTGCAATGCACGGGTCACCTGGGTTGCCAGGTTTCTTCACTCAGTGTAGGCTATTTCATGCACCATTGACTATCCTACATTTATATTACATATTATATTTATATTGTGGGCAAAAATAACGGAAAAAATGATATAAAATTATAATTTTAGTAATATAGAACTCTGTGTGTTTCCTATTTCTTTTTGGGCTGAGTGAATTCGCCACAATTATTTAATATTTTCTGTAGTCTAAAAGTGTATTATATACACACGCATATTCCTCTTGAATGAATTATGAGAACTTGTGGCTTGAGGCTGACGTAGACGCATAACTGGCAACCTAACTCAGTCAGCCTGCATGCAGTATTGTGCAGGGGCAGCAGACTCCCCGCTGAGATCCCAAGGGTTACACAGACTGCTGTGTAGATGGCTGACAGAAAGGAGTAATTTGGTGAACGGAGATCATCCAACTAGTGTCTCAGGGCAATAACTACGATAAAATGGAGCAAGAATTTCTAGACATCGATTCGTCGGGGAGATGGCAAAACCTTTACAATGTAAGTCGGGACACTGGGCCTCTCGTGTTTCTATGACGATCGGTTGCTAACTTACTTAATGCCAGCTAGCTAATTTGATAGCTAGCCCGTAAGACAGCTTTAACAGTATTTGGCTACTTTAGCCTTATGAGCGACACATTTAACGTTAATTGTGATAATTTACATATCACAGAACATGCTGTTGACGTTTTGTATAACTTGTGCTATGCACTTAGCCGGTGAAGTCGAACGGGAAACTTAGCTTAACTTAGGTTATCAGTCTGCGGGGTCGCAGACTTCCGTAGCTACAAAGATTGCAGCTAGAAAACGTGTAGCGGCACAGTGCTCGCAGTCGAGCTCATCTAGGTTAATGCTGGCTGACGCTAGCAGACGTCAGCTCCAGTTTCTGAGAACTCATCAGGACTTCCAGAGAAAAGCGCATGTGTTTTACCACCAGCTGTCCGAGGGAACTCAGTGGCGTTTTAGTGTTTCTAACGTTTCTGTCTAGGTTTAGTTTTAAGTTTAGCTAACTTGAGCTTTGACCCGGTCATTTGGAGGCTAACTTGAGCTATATGGACTTGTTTAGTTGTCGATCTTTAACGTTAACATTTACTATGTTTAGAAGTTGAATAGAAATTGAACATAACCATAACCATAGGCTTATAACGTTACGTTAAAGAGCTTATTAATATTATAGTCAGATCAGTTATTATCCCGACAGAGATAGTCAATGTGTGTGTGTTTAAGTGGTATTGTTTTTCTAAAGTTGAAACTATTGTCTCAGCGTCTACTTTCCTTTCTTCCAATGATCCTTTTGACAGGGCTCACAAAACTATTGCTCATCATCTGAAAGCTGTATTAAAACTACAGCAGTTCCAATCCTTCCAACACATAATATATTATACTGCCCTCAAGGTGTTTTCTGTATTACTGCCAGTGTTTCTTGCCACCACTTCACTAGTTTGTCAGTGTGTTTCCCATTGCTGTTGTCGACCTAATCAACATAAGACACTGACTTCTTCCTTGTCATCTTGTGTCTAACAGGAGATCCGTAACCAAGCTAGTGAATATCCTTACAGGGTGGCCAGACTTCCAGCGAATCGGAATTTGAATCGCTACAGAGACGTCAGTCCATGTGAGCTTTACGACAACTACAGTTATTTGTGCAAATGAGTTATTGTGAATTACTATTTTTAAACGCTCAGTGATGTCCTGTCTGGTTTCAGATGATCACAGTCGAGTAAAACTTGAAAACTCTGAAAATGACTACATCAATGCAAGCTTAGTCATGGTAGAAGAAGCCCAAAGAGCTTACATTCTTTCACAGGTAATGGTGTAGCTCAGACAAGGTAAAAGTCACTGGCTGCATAGGTATGCATAATCTGAAAGGACTTCTTTTGCTTCCACAGGGCCCTTTGAGGAATACCTGTGGTCATTTCTGGCTGATGATTTGGGAGCAGCGTTCCAAAGCTGTTATAATGCTCAACAGAGTCATTGAAAAGGGATCTGTAAGTACTTTCGCATTTGTTGATCATTTATCAGCTTTCAGTTTTAATCAAATGTTCTGGGAGAAATTTTGCAGGGTGTCATATATTGATGCTATCATTAGTTACAACACACAGACTCCTTTGCATAAATAGTTAATGCTAGTTTGTCCTTCATTTGTATGTGCAGTGCCCCTAAATCCTTTTGTTTGGGAACCACACAAATTTGCATCGTTGCTGAGTGCTCCATGAGAAGATGGACACCAGTTTATATTCACCCATTTAGTATGAAGCTGGAGCCAGCAACCTGTTTACATGGGCTATGTACTGCACTATGTTGCTTTTGTGGAAAAATAAGATGGAAGTGAAAGTGTATTTATGGTTATGGGTTTCAGTTTTGGCAGTAGGTTGGTAATTTTTGTTAGTGAGTTTGAATTTTAAAGTCACATAGAGATTTTACATTAATGTGGTGTGTAGGGAAGGTTGGTCAAATGGCACATCCAAATATTCTGTACTGTACATTTTATAAAGGAATACCTTATTGAAAATCAGTTTTGTCAGATAAATGTCTTGCAGTGCTTTGTGGGTATTTTTTATGATTTGTGGAAACAATCTGCAAATACTACAGAGCATGAGGGTTCCCAACAGTGGTCCTCAATGCCTCCCAACAGAAGCTGTAAGATACCAAGTGACTCTGTCTTGCCCAACTTCAGCCTCATCTGAGATGGTATCTTTCAGCTCCTGGTTGACTGAACCCTTTTGACCCAGATAATCGACAGTGGGTAGGCCAGGAATCCTTGATGACCAGGGTTGGAACCTCTGCTATAGAGTATAATAACACAGCATTGCTATGATTTTTCTTGATGAATGTTTTAACACTAAATTCAAGGAATCTCCTACTATCAAATAAACATGTAGTGATGATCTCAGTTAATGTGCACCTGATTCCCTGTTTTTATCTACCAACCCTTTATTCTTCAGTCAGCATACAGTTCAGAGGATTGAGACCATATGACCTATTCAACACTGAGTTAAGTCATTTTTGTTTTACCAGGAAAAGTGTGCACAGTACTGGCCTACCACAGAGGAGCTACAGATGTCTTTCACAGACACAGGCTTTATTGTCAGGCTGCTTTCAGAGGAAGACCAGTCCTATTACACAATCCGAGTGCTAGAACTGCAGAACACAAAGGTGAGCACAAGAGGGGCATTATTAGATAATACAACCTTTTTAAAACTCTGAAGTGGTTCACTACTTTGTGTGGTTAAACCTGTTATGTGTCTAGTTTAGTAAATTGCATTCCATTGCTAAAACTAGATCTTTACTTTGTCAATGTTCTGCACCCAGGCTTACTTTTCAGAGCAGCTAAATGTCCTAAACATTGTTATTTTTATATTATTTATCTATGTCTAGAAGCATACACATGATAAATGCTGTTATTGCAGGTTGCATCATGTTTACCTTTAACAAATCAGTCTAGTCACACAAGTGTCTCTTCATTCTCCAATAATGTAAACCATTCCATCTCGCGTTTTCTGTCATAGACAGGGGAGTCACGGGAAATTTACCACTTTCACTACACCACGTGGCCAGACTTTGGTGTCCCGGAATCTCCCGCCTCCTTCCTCAACTTCCTCTTCAAGGTCCGGGAATCCCGCTCAATGGACCCAGACCACGGGCCCTCTGTGGTTCATTGCAGTGCTGGGATCGGACGCTCAGGGACTTTTGCCTTGGTGGACACCTGCCTTGTTCTGGTGAGAAGAGGGAGAGGGGATTGTCACCAAATATAGACCACATTAAGGGGAAATGAAACGAAAACAAAGAGTAAAAACTTTTCTTGAGCTTCAGGTTTTGGCAAGAGAGGAGATGTTTGCTCTTGTGACAATTATACATACATGGTAAAAGCGGCAAGGGGATAAGTTGTAGCATGTTGGTCAGAAAGCTTTTTCAAGTGGTGTATACCAAATGTCGATGAATACCTGGGGAAAAGATTGCCATAAACGAGTTGAGATGTTCTGTGCTTTTTTGTTTTTCCTGTCTCACGCATAACTTCCTGCACGCTGTCATCTGGTTAGTTGGAATATAATTTGCTGAAGATTATGTGATGAAATTCCTGCTTGACAAATTGTTCCTAATTTCTTGGACATTTACATCTTATATAGGAGGTCCTGAAATGTTAAACTAGAAAATGTTATCTACCAAAATTAAAGCAACTGCTCTGAGTGTTATGGGGGTGAGTGTTTATCCAAAAACCATGACAACTATGACAGTCATCAGGGAAGCTGAGTTTAAAAAATGACCAGGGAAATTGTAGATTTTTAAGGCATCTGTGCTATGATCACTCAGTAATCCACATGTTTTAGGTAACTGTCTGACAGCATTAGAGTAGGTAGTGAAAACAGTGGCTTAACTGCCAGCATGCAGTCTTTTTAGCTGTATTTTAAACGCATTAATGTGTTTTCAGATGAAGAAGCGGAAAAATCCGTCATCAGTGGACATACAGAAGGTGCTACTGGACATGAGGGAATACCGCATGGGCCTGATCCAGACCCCAGACCAGCTGCGCTTCTCTTACATGGCTGTCATCGAGGGAGCCAAGCTCATCCTGACAGACAACTCTGTACCACAGGTAGCTCAGTCACACAGCTGCATAGTAAAGCCGTTTTCATCTCCAGTGGGATCAGGTCTGGACTTTGCGCTGACTTGTATGTCCAGACATGCAGCACACAGCTGGAGAAAGTCCGGGTAACATACATTCCCACTCAGGGAAATGGGGGGGTTGTGTAGAGCATGCAGGAGACATGATGTCACACAAGTATACTACGCAAATGTAATATGTTTTGTGTATAGCGCATGAGTAGATTATTACATGATTCAAAATTACACTTTCTGATATTGAGCTAAACAAATCAGTTGAAAGAAAACTCCCCCGTACTCGCTGTGGATACTCCAGACCGGTACCTGCTGTGCTCACACATGATCTTACTAGGAAATTATGCAGACTTTGTACCAGGGGGGTCTCATGATGAAGTCCAGGTAATCTCCAAGTTGAATAACTCAGATGTTTGCGTTCTCACATGCAGCTTACCTAGGTGAAGTCTGGACATGTTCAGGGTGTCAGTGCATGTGTGAAAGTAGCTTAAGACTGTCAGGTTTGAACATATCAGAGACAAGACACATTTGACTGCCAAGTCTGCAAGCCGATTCCAGATAATATGCAATTTAGACCATACTTCTATCCATCGCGTGCAGGGTATGAACATAAATCAGCATTGCTGTAGTTTCAGGCTTTCAGTTTTACTTTTACTTTAACAAATCTGTTTCTTGTTATTATTCGTGATACAGCTTATGACTTCCCGATTCAGTTTCAAAATAAAACTGAAAGTTTTATCTGCAGCAATTCCTGCCCATATGCCCAGTTTCCCATAATACGGTCTATCTACGATCTATTTTATGACACTTGTTGTGGTCTACATTGTATTAATAAACAATAAGAATAATAAATTATATTTTGGTGGAAATTCTGATATAATGTGCTGTAGTAGTAAATACGTTAATAATTATTTAGCCAGTATCACTGTGGAACATGGATAAATTGCACTAATTATCATACTGAGAAGTTATTTTTAAAATAAATCCTAATTTGCGCTCTCTGTTTCAATGTTTTATTGTATCAACAAAAAACGATCTGTAAAGAATGATCTAGAAACTGCAGTAAGCAAGTGTTGGGAAACTGAAGCAGCCAGCTAAGTGAAGTTTCTGCTAGCAGCAGCCCTGAGTGTTATGTGTTAAACACCCAAGCTTTGTTATAACTTGTTCAAATCCTCATTTGGCCGTTTTTCTTTTCTTTTAGTCCAGAGGTGCAAAGAAGTTGTTCTTATTATGACTGTTTTAAAGATAAACTGTCCCTCCCCATCCCTGCTCTGCTATGCTGACTGCTCTGCCCAGTGCTTCAGGTAGTCATCATTATGAAATTACAAGCTCTTTGTATGTCATCCCCTGTACGAATACCAGCAGAGAATGCTGTCCACAGCTGACCCCCCCTCAGAACCAGGCCTGCCTCCTCCACCGCCTCCACCCAGGCCTCACCTCCATGACAGCACACCTAACGGCCAGCCAGGACCCTGCCCAGAGCTGCAGCCCGCTTCAGTAGACCACCTGCTGGAAAGAGACCCAGACAACCACAACTACAATGCAGCAGAAATCTCTGGGCAGTAAGTAGCAGTAGCAGCTCATTGTGAAAGACACAGTTGTAATTCTTTAGTTAGGGATGTCAAAAGCACCAATTCTTTGGTACCAAACAATACCAAAATTCTGGAAAACATGACAGTACTTGTTTTTTCTATGGTACTGAAGGTACCACAGGCACCTACCACATTAGCTGTCATAGAACATGATTTCTATCATCTATTCTACTAAAGAGCTCAACAAATAACCTTACAAGTGTAGTGTGATATTAAATGAGAAGAAGAACACATGATCAGCAAGGGTGGTCCACCCTTGACTAAGTTGCCATAAGCTGGTATTCAAATGTGTTCATTAGCTCAAAGACAGACTTCCACCTCTGTACAAAAATAATCAAGGTGAGCATTTTTAACATTGGTGACATTATTACAAATGTTCATATGTTGAAATGCTGCCACCAGTGTTTGTGAACTGTGATGCAACTGCATCTATTATAGCAGACACACACACACACACACACACACATCCATAATTAGCGTGTTTAGGCTAATGAAGGCACAGCTAACAACATGAATTGGCTGCTTCTTATAACGTTACTAATGTAACCAAAGTTACAGTTAAGCTGTGTGTGCAACAGCCTCTACGTGAGCTCTGCCTGATAATTGAAAGATGTTTGACTGATCTAGCACAGTGGTGCATGACGCAGATGCAATTGTCATACCGTGGTTTTCTGAGTGCCTCCTCTTAATCTTGTTCCAGTGTCAGAAAGCGACACCGTGAGGAGAGGATAGCCAGCACAGCACAGAAGGTCCAGCAGATGAAACAAAGACTGACCGACTCAGAGAAAAAACGAGAGCAGCGGCAGTACTGGAGGTCCGTCCTGCTCAACATCGGTGTCGGGGCAGCGCTGGCCGTTGGCCTGCTGGTTTGCTGGATTTACTCCCAGTGAAACACTGTGGCTTACTTACAGTAAAACTGACTCCTACTTTGCACCAGTACCTGGGATTAGGTACTTCTTTAAGTAGATTTAGATGATAATGTGTGCATAACTGAGGTTATTTATTTCTTTAAGGTCAAAATGTGGGCGCGCTAGATCAAATGAGTGTGTGTATATTTTTCATGGAAGATCTTAACAAAAATAGTAACATCTCAGGATCTTGGTGCCAGCACGATGATTTCATTTCCTTTCCTTCTTGTCCCTGTTGATTAATGTACTGTATCATAGCAAATCACTTTGGAAAAACTTACTAAATGTGCAGTACAATTGGGGAAAGTTCTAACTGGTTTATTTTTGGATTCTTTATGTCGATTTATGTCGATAATCTGTGGACATGTTTTACATTTTGCATTTTGTCAAGACAAATAACTTGCCTTGACTGTCCTTCCTACCATTGACCTGTAGGAGGACTCCAGAGCCTAGAGGTCAGCTATGGGATTTTTATTTTCCTCTTTAAATACAATGTTTTACCAGAGCACGACTTGTTCTTCCATTCACACTTCGCAGGGCATCCCACTACGGCCAGATCTATATTTTTCACAGGGAGCTGCCCTGCAAATGTTTCAAGCTCTGCTAGAATGTCAACATCTTAATTTTCTGTTAAATAAGCACATTTTTCTTTAGCTCTTGGTTATCTCATGTATCATAGAAGTTATCGGGTACCTCACCACTTGTGTGTATTTACCCACTGGATGGGTCCATGTGTAACATTCAGGTTATCCCACTTTTTGTTTTTTTGTTTTTTGTAGGAAACCAAAGCAAAGCTGTCCATGTTAGGATAGTGACAGCCAGGCAAACAGTTAAAATTGTACTCTCTTTATGTGGAAAGTTTTTTTTGTTTGTTTGTTTTTTACCAACCACTTGCATTACAGAATTATACTAGTTATAGTACCTTTATTTTGAGTGTCACTTTTTAATTTGAACACTTTTTTTTTTTTTT